>NC_046665.1:43663142-43673313 GCF_010883055.1 Belonocnema kinseyi
CACTCTCATAACCCCAGTGAAAAGATTTTCACGAGCTGCTCAAGAGAGAGTAGAACTAGGATTTCCTCGAGCTTTTTCTTTGTATAATAATTACATGGGAGGAGTAGATTTGCACGATTTCAGATGCAAAAAAGCTTCTCCATCTATTATTTCAAAGAAATGGACTTTTAAAATTTTTTCAAGAATAATAGAATCATCAATTACAAATGCTACCGTAATTTGGAAAATTTGCAACAAGAATAATATATCTAAATTAAAAACGAAAGATTTCTGTAAAGAAATCAGCAGGAAATATTTGTCGCAATCAAAACTAGGTGATTTCGAAACTCACAGATACGAATCATGAACAAGAGCATTATGTAATAATGAACAATGTCGCCAGAGGACTACTAGATTCTGCATTTATTGCAACATGTATTGCTGCTTACATTGTTTCTCAAAATTACATTCTGAAACAGCAGGATCAAAATGATTTCAACGGATTGAAATCTGAAATGAAAAAAATTCTCCATAAAAAAAAATTTTTTTTTTAAATATATATAAAATCCCTTAATAGAAAAAAAGAGATTATCGATATTCGTCGACCTCGACGTTGGTGATAGTTGGGCAACGTAAACTTTGTTTGCGGCAGGCGGACGATAGATAGATATTCGTGAATCATTTTACTCTTACACGATGCTTAGAACTATGAAAATTTTTTATTGAAAAACTATGCGCTTTTCGGAAAATTTGTCAAGAATAAAAAGTTCTTGTAATCAGCCGAGGAATACGCCTGAATTTTTCCGGAGCGTTTTGAGCAAAATTTTGAATTTTACAAAAATTGTTCATATGCAAAATCCAAAATGTTGCTCAAAACGCTTCGAAAAAATTCAGGCGTATTCCTTGGCTAATTACAAAAACTTTTTATTCTTGATGATTTTTCCGAAAAGCACATCGTTTATTGTAAAAAAATTCATGAATGTTTTCACAAAAATTTTGCCATTAAGACGCCATTTTGAAAATACTAAAACGAAAAATCAATCTTTGAACCATGGATTCTCAAATTTTAGACATTTATTCCACCCGTTAGTGAGATTCCAGCTTAATTACAGACTCGAAAAGCTTTGGAAAATGGTTCACAAAAAAAATAGGCACGAAAAATCACGTTTTTTTTTGTTTAAACTGCATTTTGGGATAAAAAGTAAATTTTTTGAGGAATTTCATTGGCACCGTCGAAAAGAGGAGATCTTAAGCAATAAAAATATATGTGTCTCAATTTTTTCTAGTATCGAATAGTCTTAGTTATTGGCCGTTGAAAATCAGTGTACCGGTAGTGGCGTTTTGGCCGTTTAAGGGTTAAACACTCGACGCGTCATTTCTGTTGCGCGAGAGGCGACACGTCACGCCCTTGCGGATTTTCTTTAAAACTACCAGTCCAGAACCAAAAGACTGAAATGAAGGTGGTAGCGAAATCTGAACTGTACCATGCTTAATAGTTTACTACTAGGATACTACTCTTCACTGATTAATCAAAAACTTTTTCTCTTTCCAATTTCAACTACATACAGGATTAGACTTTATTTACATATGGCAAATCTTTCAGATCAATTTAAAAATAAGCATCTGTACAAATTTAGAGTCTTATGACTTTCGGCAGACTTTTTACCTACATCTATATGTATTTTTTCCAATAGGGATTTTCTTAAAATTCCATACAGAGGTATTTATAAATGTTCCTAGAAATTCGCAATTTTCTAAAAAATACTACAAAAAAATAAGATTACGTCTTTTTGAAGATTTTCATCGTTATTTTTATAAAAAGTTGATTTTCGTACAAAATTATTAACTTAATCATTATTTATTAAGTATATTTAAGATGAATTTAACATTAATAAATATTTTCTCCAAAAAACGGTGTAAAATTATTGTTAAATATATTCTTAGTGTTTTAGAATAAAAAAATCATTACGCTTTTTTAGATATTACCTCATTTGATAAAACCTCGCCGAAAACTCAAACATAAGAATAACCCGAACACAGCCCCACTAGCTCCCGGCCAGAGCCTGAAGATTATCCGCACGGAAATTATTGAATAAAAGGCCCGACTAGCCCTTGACCAACCACTGACCAAGCCCCGACAGAAATTTTGACAATAAAAAGCCCAACTAGTTCCCGATTAGTCCCCGACTGAGTATTTTGTCAAAATTAATAACCCGACTAGCCCCCGATCAGTGCCCGACTTGTAATAGGGCCAAATGGGGTTATTTCCACACGGGTATGTGAATCTTTTGTAGGAAATTTGTATCAATCTCGGTCCCTACTTAAACTAACCTGGACATTTTAAAAAGTTATGAATGTTTGGGTATATGCAGAGCACGTATAATCAATGTATTTCGTTTATCTGTGAAAAAAAATTGAAAATTCAACTATTTTTTATCTTTATTTAATAACTTACAATCCATAGAAGAAGAAAAGTTTTAAGGCAACAGTCATTCTTTTTATTGGGTCTGTCAAGAATGAACGATTCTTTAGTTTATTAAAAAATTGCAGACTCACCTCATTGTCATGATTTTTGTTCCAATCTTCGCTCATTTGTGTAAACTATCTTCCATTTACTTGATTTAATTCCTATAATGTTCTGTTCTAAGTTTCTACACATATATTTCTCTTAAAAAAGAATCTTATATAGACTATAACTTTACAATAATAATCTCGTTTTGTAGAATGCAAATAAAAAAAAATTGTATAAAATCTACTTCTATGTAACAAATATTTCAGACGACTGGCATAGTTTAAAAATTAAATACAATGATAATCTATATTTGGAGTATTTCTAGGCTTCCTAATTCAGCATAGCAATCAGAAGTCTTTTGCTGCCTCCGTCACAATCACTCTGCAAAAACAAGATATTTTCCAGTACAAAACAGTACAAATGACAAAGTTTTTTCTACGTGCAAGTTTATTATTAACAGAATAGCTTCTACATTAATGTGCATTAGGCTTTGAAATTAAATGATCCCAATCCGATGCTAGTTAATCTGACGTAAAAGAGAACGATCATGTCTCACGTATTTTAATTAATGCAAAAGTTCTATCAGGAGCCTTTTGAAATCGTCACTGCAATCGCTCTGGAAACGCAAAATAATGTGAAGTTTTATTAACGCTTCTGAAGACATTAATATGCGTTTATACTGTATTTCAGACACATAAAAGAAAATATAGGAAACTAAATTTTTTATTAAATTCAAGAAAATTTCCTTTTTGTGTTCAGATATTATTTACTACACATAAACAGTTGACCTTAACAATCTAAAATTTAGATTTTTATCAATCAATTAAATTAAAAATAGCGATACCATCAAACGGGTTAATTTCAGACATGGGGGGTAAATTCAGACATTCCTAAACTGATCGTTTAAATTACTGAAGATAAGTGGTTTTAACCAGTCTAGGACCAGTTAAGGCTTTAACTGATTCCAGATTCTTGGAACAGTTTTGTGTAATTTATCCTATTAAATTATGGAATTTCGGGGTGTCCGACATCACCCCAAAGGTCCGAAATTACCCTGTTTGACGCTAACAATCTTTTATTTAATGATTCTTTCTTTTAAGTAACTTCTTTCTTTCATAATGAGTAACAATTATTACAGCCAACTGCTACTATTTTTAGAAACATATAACAGACACATAATGTGCAAATGTGAACGTGCGCATTCCCAAAAATTGATACCTACATGATTAAATAGTGAACATAAATAGACAATAATATTTAATTGTTATGAAGCGTTAAGGTTGTTCTAGGTGTACATGATTCATAAAATTGAAGAATGGCCCACTGATTATTGCAACAAATTTTAGAAGAGAAACCTAAGCGTCAATAATAAAAAATAGTAGAGATCACAATTGTTTATTTAAATTTAGTCATATAGATATTCATTTCCATTCGCCTGATTTAGGCAAAACTCAAAATTTGCATTGAATTTTAATTTACAAAAGCTGATTATATTCCTTAAAAACTTTATTACCATTCTCTCCGTTGCACATTATTTTTACTTAGTCATTCTTGAATTTAAAAATTTCCTCGAACATCCTTAATGTGAAATTATTCCTTTGTAAAATTAAAAGACAAAAATCAATCCACCATACACAAAAACAAACTCATGCAAAACTAGGGGAAAATAAAAATGACCTTCTTTTGAACTGGCCATAAGAATACATTTATTTTTGACAAATATTTTTTATCAGCAGTGTATAATGAACCATTTGGTTACTTGATGATAAAAAAATAAATCATTTTTACATTCTTTTTCCCCACTTCCCGAGTGGTTAATGAGATTTCTGGATTCGAACGGCCTGTAACCGAGCTGTTACTATACAAAATATTAGCACATGGCACCGTTTTCAACCGTTACAATTACAAACGCACAGTCCGTGTTCAAATATTTAATTACATTAAATTTATTATATGACATGAATTAATACGAGACAATGGAATAATTGAATAAATAAATTCAGCCGAGCAGGGCAAGCAATAGTTTCTTGTAGTCTCCTGAACAGTCGTCCTGAAATTGAGCCAGTTTTAAAGAAATGTGGAAGGCAAAATGAAAGTTAATAGTGATTTTTTAATTCGAGGAAAATAAACTTTATTGTGCAATGTTGTGTTATTGTTATTAAGAAGTAGATGACTCTGAATATTTTTACGAGTTCATATTTCAGGAGAATATAAGAAAAAATAATCTGGTTTAGAAATAAACTAATTTTTAAAGGAAACTGGTTTTTGAATACAAATCCAAGTTTGTAAAATAAATTTTCGAGAATATAATGTCTTTTTGAACTGGAAAAATGTTAAGAGTCGTTCATTTGTTTATTTTTGTGTTATTTGAAATATACTCACATCGATATCGCCAGCAAGTGACTTTCCATACTTTTCTTGGTACGCTTCCTTAATATCACCCAAATCAATTTCTGATCGGGCGACAATTATACGAATGAGAGTTTTGTCCGTGGTTCCCATGCCAGACATTGCTTCATGCAATCTCTTTGCGAAATATGTAGTCTTGTCACGAGCGCACCTTACTGAAAATTATAAAATTTTCATAATAAAAGGGAAATTCACATTTTCTCATATTGCCAGTTAGAATAACTTTGAGCATTAATTAAAAGAGGCAAATTTAGTGTTTAATCATCGTTATCAAGATATTAATTATTGTATAGTAGTTGATGACTTTTTTTATTAGAAAATCAGAAACTTGAATATTCTAATTTAAAGATTAAATCGCTGATAATAAACTATATAATATTATATCTCACCAACTGCGAGGTATCCGTCTTCCAGAGCGCCGGAGAATTCTCTCTTTATAGCATCTTCAATGCTATTTCCAGAGAGGCGTTCGTACTCATTAAATATTCTTCGGAGTTGGGGAAAGCTTTTCGTAATTAAAATAGCATTGAAGGTACTTTCATCGGTTCCCCATTGGCCTTCTCCTGCTTCCAAAAGTCTTTCAGCATCTGCGACAGCTGCAGCTTCATCTACACTAGAATCCTCGTTTCTGCTTGCCTAAACAATTTATTATAAATAAAGGAAATAGTTGAAAATAGTGGATTTGGAGATATTCAAAATTCGAAAATTCAGACAACATTGTTTCCGGAAATAAGATATGAAATATATTATTATGTATTTAACTTTTATTATATCAATTTTTAATTACTTACGCATGAAAGAGATACCAGCAATCTTTTAAAGTGGCCAGATGTGTCTCCCTTTAAATCATCTTCTAGTTCACTGTCAAACACTGCAATCAAACAATTTTAGCCATTTTAAATTGAAGCGTCACTTTATTGTATGAAAATCTTAGAAATAATACATCAATTTTTAGGGCCTGCGTTATATTTTATTGAAAAAGTTGGATTCTACTCCTTTTAAATTTAAAGATTTAATCTCGAATATTGAACTTGGATCTTTCTAGTTACGAGAGCTTCCGAATTTTAAAGTTCATTTAATTTGGAAGCTTAAAATTTTAATAGTAGATTATGCCTAGGCAGTAAAGTTAAACGTTATACGAGGATGCAGAAGTTAACGTCTAAGCCGAAGGCAAGAACGGTAAAACGGCTTCCGAGTATAAAACAACTTTACTGCCGTGGTGCATACGATACTTTATCTGAAATAGATAGAATAAGAGTTTTTTTCTGGAAAACGGCGCTTGTTAGAACCGCATACGCACGCGCGTGGGGTGAGGTTAGAAGTCCAAAATCCACTTCGTAGTTAGCTTTAAAAGGTTATTATTATTATTAAGTTAGGTTTTATTATTATTTAGTTAATTTATAGGTTTTTCGAACTTAGGTTTAAAATAAATTCTTCTTACACTTTTCTTTCACTTCTCACTCACTTCTTCCTCCATACTGTCACTTTACGTGCCGCTCGTCGTAGTACAATAAAGTGCTATTTTACTGCCGCTCCGCGGGCAGATTAAGTACCCTTGTTCTGCCTAATTCAGATAAAGAATTTTAATTTCAAAATTTGGAACATTTAATTATCTTTACGCGTTTAGGTTTTCAAATTTCAAAATTGCTTTCAAATTTGAATCGTTTTAAATTCTAATTAAAAATTGTTAAGCTCCTTAATTTTGTAAGGTTTTTAGTTTTTAAAATTTTAACGAAAACCTTTTACATTTAAACCCGAAATGAAGAGTTTTCAACAAAAAGCTCGTTTTCAACCAATGAAGATGAATTTTCAATCGAATAGTTGAATTTTCAACTCAAAAAAAAAACAAAGATGACTTTTCTGTCAAAAGATGAATATCGATTAAGTTTTCAATCAAATATTCGAACTTTTAACCAAAAAAGAGATGAATTATGGAACAAAAGTATAATAGTACACTTTTCAATTAAAAAGAATTATCTTTCAGCCAAAAAAGATAACTTTTCTACCAGAAGATGAATTTTCAATCCAAAAGTGGACCTTTCGATTACAGAGGAAATATTCACGCTTCTGAACTCAGGGTCCAAAATATAGATTTTAGATTTTCGATAGGAAATCACACTTTAATCTTTGTTTTATTTGTTAACACTTAACACTATACTTTTAAGACACTGCTGTAAACAGTTGTCATAGTGATTTTAGTGCAAAGTTCAAAAAACAATTCCAAAACAGCAATTATTGACTTACCTTTGAACTTTTCGCAACTATCGAGTTAATGGACGAATTTTTCATATAAATGAAGAGCGTACAATTTCAATCATTATCCAACGTGGTTGCCACGGCTAAGATGGTGCAAACGAGTTGTTGCTCGCTTTAAAAAAAAGTCGCGCGGCGCAGCAAGACGACGGACGACACGATCGATTTCGACTAGATTCGGATGGACATTTACGTGGCAACTGTCTCAGTATCATTTAATGCAAGTAATCCCGGTAATGAAGAAGTGTTTTTGGTGCGAAAAAAGGGATGCTAGCGTCACAGAGTGTGGTAACGATTCGGTTGGACATTTATGCAAAAAAATAAGCGTTCATTAGGAATCTTCATGACATCTTTATTTACCCTAAATAAATTTGCCTATTTCATTTATATTCTCAGGATACAATTCTACTTCTCCATGTGCATGGTTTTTGTGACTACGGAAAGCCAACATTTGTCAACATTTTGTAAAAGAGTCGTCATCAAACTCTGTGACTTCGTCTTGCTGTGCCGCGCGAAATTTTTTTAAGCGAGCAACAACTCATTTGCACCATCGGAGCCGTGGCAACCACGTTGCATAATGATTGAAATTTGACGCGCTTCATTTCTATGAAACATTCGTCCATTAACTCGATAGTTGCGAAAAGTTCAAAGGTAAGCCACCACATTGACCTGGCAACTGAGATTCAGCACGAGCTACACTATGGCAACCCATTGTTATATTGAAGCAGTGATAGAGTTCTTCATAAAAAAACAAAAATTATTCTTTAACAATATGTTTGCAAATTTTAAAACAATCCATAAATAATTCCTGATTTGGAATCGTTTTTTGAACTTTGCACTAAAATCACTATGGCAACTGTTTACAGAAGTGGTCAATTAATAACAATACAGTTTAAAATTTTTTATTTTTGCATTAACATTATAGATGTCGAATTTTGCAGCGGGATCTCGGACTATTGGAAAGCTTGAAAATTGTAAAATTTTCATAATTTCTGAAAACTTTAAAATTTAAATGCTTTTTAAAACGTAATAAATATTAAATACTATACTATCTATACTCTTCAATTTCACATTCATCTTGCAGAAAATACTGCATCACAGAATGCATTCACTATCATCCAAAATGAACTTTGCGATCCCAGAGGTGTGTTTAAGAATGCCGAAGGCCGAGACACTATCGATAATAAGAATTGACTCATGGATCATGCTTCTACTAGGCATCTCGCCTCACAATTCTTCAAGGTTGAAAACGTACACACACATACACACATTATGTATGCATATTTAAGTTTCGTCTTTTTTATTAATTTTTTGTTGTTTTTATTTTCCGAATGCCTTGAAAATGCATGTGATAAAAAAGTACCAATTACAAAATACAATATTTAAAATTTTTAAAGTTCCATATTATAGAAAAGTGTGAAACAGTTTAAAAAAATTATTATTATTCTTAAAAAAGAGTTTAAACAATTTAATTTAATTACGAACAATCATGGTAATCTAGACGACCATTTTATACGTACACATATTATTTACATCCATTTTGAAAATATAGAAAAAATAAGAACAACAAAAAATCAATAAAAAAACATGAAACTCAAATAGGGGACCTCTGAATCATATCAGATTTTGAATTTTTTATGAGGTTGACTAAAAAGGTACAACTTAGGATAATGTGCGTTTTCAGATTCGTCAGTAGTTGTCTTTCTTTTCTCTCTTTTTTTTTTAATCACCCTATTATACATACATATCCACAAGCAACATTATAGTGTAAATATAATTTAAGAATTCACTCACGATCTTTGTAGACGGCCGATATAGTTTTGACGCCGTAATTGCTGAGGGACGCAAGAACCTCGATTATGGCACCCTCATCAGTGCCCATTCCGGAAATTGCATCGTGCAATTCGCGGGCATAGAATTCCGGAAGAGGTGTCATCAGAGCGACGATAGCATTTTCAAAATTTCCGCCAAGTTCGGATTTCAATTCTGAAATGAGATCCTTGCCGAACATGGTTTTGAATTTGTCGGCGATTTCAAGGCGTTGTACAATTCCCCGGCGAGCAAGGACGTCAATAATGGTTCTCTCATCTGTTCCAAATCCCTTCATAGCATTTCTCAGGAGAGTTGCATCCTCTTCTGGGTCAAAGGGATCAGCTGGGTAAATTGTTGGGGTGCACTGCTTAAAAAGAAAAAAGATTAACTCCCATTGCTACTATTTCTCTTATTAGATTATACATTTATTTTATCATGATAACCCGTTGAAGGCACACGCCTTTCACGTACCTCCTATAGGCACAATGGTGCGAATTGGTTTTTTTGCAAGGCTAATGCTAAATATTTAACATATTGAACATATAATAAAGATGTAGCGTATATTACGCATATTTCACATACATATTTAATCTAGTGGGGATAAGCCGCTGCAGCTGTACCTGCGCAAATGCCAGCAACCTGCAAATTTTTCTGGTGCGACTTTCGCATCAGTGTACCTTCGACGGGATGGTAAAAAATCCCTTTTAAATATAATTTAAAAACAAATTCTTAAGCAAACTTTTGATAAAATATAATAAAAATAAGTCAAATAATTCATTCTAAAGAGGCTTTCAAAAATTATAATAATGTGACCAAAAATAAAAGCGCCGGCTGTATATATTGATCATTATGTAAAATTTTTGTATATGGGTGCAAATAAAAAAGTTAGAATTTTTCAATTCAAAATTTGTTTTTGAAAGTATTTCAGAACAGCATAAAACCTTTTTTTAATAAAAATATCCCAATGAGTGCAAAAATAATAATAAGCGAAATGAAGATCTAGGTCCTGATTTAAAATTTAAAAATGTTTAGACTATAGATTTATATTTAATGTAAGTCATTAAAAATATTATAATTTTAAAATAATAACTAAATCTGCTTTACAACCTTCATATAGGTAAATTGACATTTGTGTTTATTTTAATTTACAATATAATTAATAAAACAAAGAATTTAGGATTACTACAAAATATTTTTTAATATGAA
>NC_046665.1:43673413-43699305 GCF_010883055.1 Belonocnema kinseyi
AACTCAAAACTACATATGAACGCAAAGTTACACTGTTAACGCAACTTTCAACTCTACTCCCCAAGAGTTTTTTAGAGATACCCCTATGGAATTTTTAAATATAGTAAAAGCTTATGTAAAAAATATTAAATTGTTTATGAAACATGGAATATTCTATTGATATTAGAATTGAAGAAATGTCTTTGTCTATGATGCTCACCTGCACATGGTAATACTGAGAAGCTGCCATTCTATCTGTATTTCTGAAATCAATCATTTTTCCACCTTTAGTTAAGATTGCATAGTAATCTTTTTATAAAATGTAATATATTTTATATCTTTTCTATAACCTATTGGCCGCTAATGATAAAATTACGTTGTAAATTTAAATATTGTAGTTAAAATAGCTTTATCTCCTCAACAAATGTTGTTTGCCATACGTGAGTAAGAGAACATAAAACATATTATCTGTTTTTTAGTCATTATATTACAATGAGATTATAATTTATCTCAATATTATCTCCATATTGCACATATTTGTCATGTGTGATGCATTAGGTTCATTATTCCCATGAGTCATATATTCATTTGTAGAAATTGCCCCTGTTGTCGCTCTGTTACTTAAACTCTACAAACTTACTATTTACTGCCTCCCGATCTATTTACATATAATTTACTAAGAAAACTCTGCTGATGCATTAAAGTTGGTGCCTCAATAAAGTTGTCTAGGTAAACAAAAATAAATTTTTAATTTTTAAATTGGAATTATTTTTAATTATTATTCGAGAGAATAACGTTTGTAGTTTCGAATTTTGTATTTGAACCGTTGAAAACTATATATCTCGAATAAGTAAACTGGGGTAAAACGCTAATGTAGAGTAATGATGCTAACCAATAAATTCGCATTAAATTATCTGCAGAATAAAGTTTGGCAGCTCTACTAATTAAAATAATCGATAACCTTTAATTTTTTGCCCCAGGCAATAAGATATTGAATTTAAAAATATAAATTAGGAGATGAGAAACTTCACCCTGCATGATTAACTTTACCCCGGTTTACGGAACATATATGATTGATCTTTCAAAATTTGTCTGGGAAAAAAAATGTTCTTTATAGCAACCAAATATCTTTTTGTTGTTTGAACCAAAAATTGTTCTCAGGGTGCATTTGTTTCCAAATGTTGATAGACAAAATAAAAGATTAGAAATTGACAATTGTACATAAATTAAGAGTGGAAATGAAATAAACAACCATTCAAAGTATAAATATACGTACACCACGGTAACTTTTGAAGAACTAGATAATAACGATAGAGGGGGCAAAACATTTGCGTTTAAATACGAAAATAGGTATGCGCGGAATTCCCATAAAATGAGTCTGGTGACTTCTCTAAATTCTTTATTTATAAATATAATTTCTAATAAAGAGATCACACATTAACAGAAATATGGTAATTTACAGAAAGCTAGTTCAGGCTGGTTCAGTATAACGACTTCTCGGCACCATAAATTTTATTATTACACGATAGGATCGAATTATTTGCAACTTTAGTAATCCTAGAAACGTCTATGAATCAGCAGATACTATACTTTCAAGTACAAAATAATTATGATGAAAGTTGGCTTGAACAAAAAATATACACGCAATACTAATTCGTCTCAATTTGATCACTGATATTCCGAACTCGTAGACTTTAAACTATTAAGATTTTCAAACTTGGACCTTCCATTTGATTGAAATCTACATCCTCTCAAGTTAAATAGTCTTTTAAAAATGAATTAGAAAAAATCTCGGAAAAAATATTTTGAATACCAAGAAAAATGCGTTTCACGTTTTGTTTCTCTCTTGACCTGAAAAGGAATTGAACGCATTTTAAAACGGTACTTACAATTCCGCTCAGTCTAAAATGCGAGAAAGATATGTAATATTTGTGAACATTGGTGATAGGTAACTAATAGCCAAAATATTTCAGATGAAAATTTAAAAATCACAACACTTTAGCATCGGTTGTTACATCTCACTGACACTTCTTCTGCGTAATTGCATTATACTTATAAAAGAACAGCGATGAACTCACCGGCCGCTTATTATGAAACTTGAAAGCCGGTGAACTTGAGGATGCTACTCGTAGACGGAAACCAGAAATATACGTTGCAAGGATGGCACTTGACCCTTTGCCAAGTGTCTATCGATTGACAGAAGCTGTGGGTGTGGCAGACGTTTTTAAACCTCGATGATCGCGTCGCGCTCTTTGGAGAACAACTTGGTTCTTGCTTGGCAATATGCAGCAATACTGGGCAATGCTGGTACCGACTTCGCGCTGGGAGCGGTTCTCGTCGCGTCGTGTCGTGGCGATGCGATGACGCATTCTGTCCCAAGATGGTGGGAGAGATTAGAAAAAGAAGGATAGTCCTTCATTTCATGGGTAGGAGCTAGAAGGATAACGGGTCAGTGCAATAATGAAATAGGCTTAAGATGTAAAAAATGTATTTTTTAAATTAGATGCTGTTCAAAAACTACTATTTTTAGAACGATTTGTGATACGGGGGAGAGGTTTACGCAGAATGTGATTTTCGCAAATAGAAAACATAAATATGAATAATAATTTTTCTAAATGTTTGAAAGTTTTAAAATTAGTTATTTTATTTTACAAATAAACCATCTAAATAAATGCTCTTTCCGATAGTCCCTATTTTCCCCCTTTTTAAAGACTTCCTCTATCTTTCACTTTTTTCAAGAAACTTCTCCTTTTTCTCATTTTTTTGTAATAAGAGATTCTAACTTTTTGGTTAAGAATTAATCTCTTTTGGTTAAAAATTCTATTTTTATATTTTTAGTTGAAAATTCAACTATTACATTTTTCGTTAAAAATTCAATTATAGTTTGTTGAAATCTGAACTAATTTGTAAAATATTCATTTTATTGATTCAAGATTGAACTATTTTGTTGGAAATCCATTTTTGTTTTTGTTGAAAATTAATTTTTTTTAAGTGAAAATGACCAATTTTTCAGGTGATATTTCATCGTTTTTAGTTAAAAATTCAAATGTTTGGTCGAAAATGTATGTATTTTGTAATAATTTGTCTTTTTTTTGGTAGAAAATTAATCGCCTTGATTTAAAATTCAACTACTAGGTTGAAAATCATTTTATTAATTGAAGGTCCACCTTCTCGGTTGAAAATTCAACCACTCAATTAAAAACTCTATTTTTGTTGTTAAAAGTCCATTTTTTGTACTTCAAAGACTATTCCATTTCTTTTTTAATATTGAGTTTTTAGTTTATAATTTAACTATTTGTTTCACAATTATATTTTTTGTTGAAAATTCATATTTTGGAAGTTTTAATTCAACTTTTTTGTAGACAATTCGTATTTTTGACTGGAAAATTTAACTATTTCGTAGAGGATTCAACTTTTGACTCGAAAATTCAATAATCTGGTTAACATTATTTTCTATCTTGATTGAAAAATCTTTCTTGGTTGAGAATTCATCTCTTTTGGTGGAAATTGAATTTTTTGGTTTACAGTGTTAATATTTGTTTAAAAATGAATATGTTTCAGTTGATGATTTAACTATTTTGTTAAAAATCATATTTTTTTTGTTGAATTCAATTTTTTAATGTCTTTATTTAAAATAAAAATGTTTTTATTAAAATGAATCATTAATAATTTAATAATTAAAATAAATTTTATGTAAATGTTTTTTTGGTCAAAATATCCACTGTAAAATTTTTGTTGAGAATGAAACTTTTTTGATTAAAAAATCAACTAATTGATCTTTTTTTAAAAATTCATTTTTTTATGATTCATAATTTTAGTCGAGGATTTAACGATTTCCTTGAAATTTTAACTATTTTGTTTGAAATGCCATTGTCTTCTAACAAATTCGTCTGCTTGGATAATAAAATCAACTATTTGATACTAAATAGAACTCTTTTTTGTTCAAGTTTAATCTTTTTTATTAAAGAATTGTTAAATACCAACTGTTTGACAATTCCTCTTTTAGATTGAAAATTCAACTATTCTGTTCAAAAGGCATCCCTTTCTCTCACGAGTTCAACTATTTATTCGTAAATGCAAATTCAACTGATTTGTTGAAAATTAATCTTTTTGAAAATAAGATTCATCAATCTTGATTGACAATTCATATTTTTTGGTTGACAAGTTCTTAATTGAAAATTAATCTCTCTTAGTTGAAAATTTAACTAACTTCTACAAAATTTGTCTTTCTGGATTTAAGATACAACTATTTGATTCTTCTTTTTTTTTCTTACAAAATTTGGCATTTTGATTGAAAATACTTTTTTGTAGGTTCAAAATTCGACTAAGCAGTGTCGAAATAGCCCAATTTGGCCCTATTACAAGTCGGGCACTAATCGGGGGCTGATCGGGTTATTAATTTTGACAAAGTACCCAGTCGGGTACTAATCGGGAACTAGTTGGGCTTTTTGTTGTCAAAATTTCAGTCGGGGCTGGTCGGTGGTTGGTCAAAGGCTAGTCGGGCCTTTTTGTTCACTAATTTCCGTGCGGGTAATCTGCAGGCTCTGGTCGGGAGCTAGTGGAGCTCTGGTCGGATTATTATTATGTTTGAGCTTTCGGCGAGGTTTTATCAAATCAGGTAATATCTAAAAAAAGCGTAATGATTTTTTTATTCTAAAACACTAAGAAAATATTTAACAATCATTTTACACCGCTTTTCGGAGAAAAGATTTATTAATGTTAAATTCATCTCAAATATACTTAATAAATAACTATTAAGTTAATAATTTTGGAAGAAAATCAACTTTTTATAAAAACAACGATGAAAATCTTCAAAAAGACGTAATCTTATTTTTTTGTAGTATTTTTTAGAAAATTGCGAATTTCTAGGAACATTTACAAATACCTTTTTATGGAATTTTAAGAAACTCCATATTGGAAAAAATACATATAGATATAGGTGAAAAGTCTGCCCAAAGACATAAGACTCTAAAAGTTGTACAGATGCTTATTTTTAAATTGTTCTGAAAGGTTTGCCATATGTAAATAAAGTGTAATCCTTCATGCAGTTGAAATTGGAAAGAGAAAAAGTTTTTGATTAATCAGTGAAGAGCAGTATCCTAGTAGTAAACTACCACCTTTATTTGAGCTTCCACAAATTTTGGGAAATTTTAGTTACATAAATTTATGTATTTTTAAGCGTAGGATATGTTCCCCATTAAATCTTGGGTAAATTAAAGCACTTTTAAATATTTCAAAAAAGTTTATGTAGATTTCCGTAAATAATAAGTATTTTGACAAACTTTTAGGGGATGTTCCACAAATTTTGGGGAGTTTGGTTAATATTCCACACGGATGGTATTATCATATGACCCCCACTAGTATCCGATCAGGCCCCGACTAGGATAAGTCAGGTCACCTGACTAGCCCCCGACTATACCGTGACGCTACTGGTCGGGGGCTAGTCAGATGATCCGGCTAGCCCCCGACTTTAAGTGGGGTCGAATGGTCGGGAACCAGACTAGTTCCCCATTTGAATTTCTACACGGGAATTGATTAAAATTTCAACTATTTTGTTGAAAATACTTCTCTTTTATTTGGAAGTTCAACTATTTGGTCGTCGGTGCAACTTATTGGTTTAAAATTATTAACCGAATTCATTTAAAATCAGGCTAGTTCTACACTTGAAGTGGCAGAATATCTCGGGAACAAAATATGTTTTTTTTTTAGATGAAATTTGTGCTATCATAAGGAAAATACCTTGTGAGTTTTATGCGGGCTAAATCACTTTTGTGGTCAGGAGAATTTTTTTCATATAATCGAATATTCGTCGTTCTCGAGAAAAATAAAATATTTATTTCGGGAAACTGCAGTTGCAGCAGAGCAGCCAGTTCTTTTACCTGTATAAATCTGTTATTAAATATATTATAAATTTCTTTTCTGTGCACAGTTTCAAAATCAGGACGCGCTTGTT
This sequence comes from Belonocnema kinseyi, assembly GCF_010883055.1. Classification (NCBI taxonomy): domain Eukaryota; kingdom Metazoa; phylum Arthropoda; class Insecta; order Hymenoptera; family Cynipidae; genus Belonocnema; species Belonocnema kinseyi. Next base: position 43,679,346 of record NC_046665.1, read on the forward strand.
GTTTGGAATATTTTAATTTATTTGTCCTGTTTTACCCATTATTGTGAACCTAAATTTGCATAGATATTAAACTGTCACAAAATGATGAAAAAGATGATCACAGACATTTTTGAATTTCAATTATTATTAATTTATATATATAAAATTTTAAAGAACAAGTTGTAGGACTAGAAACGCATGGGCAATTTCTGTAAAAATGGGCAAACTCCATCTTTTTTATTAAATTTTTTTTTTAATATTCTATAAGTTTTATGCGGTATAAGCCGTTTTTTTGATCAAGAGATTTTTTTAAATATTGATTTTTTTCAAAAAGGGTGCAACATATCATAAATGAGCAAAGAAATTTTTTGTAGAACGTTTTTAATTGTGTAAACTATTTCCTTAACATTTTTTTCGTATCTGTTGTTATAAACAAGAAAAATAAGAAAATTTAATTTTAAGAAAAAAAATCTTCTGGCCATAAAAGTGATATAGCCCGCGATTTTTCTGAAAATACTAAAAGTAGATTTTCTTAAAAAACCTACGCTTATATTTTTGGGTAAATTTGTCCTATCATAAGGAAACTATCGTTTGAATTTTATACGGGCTAAATGACTTTCGCAGCCAGGAGAATTTTTTTCATAAAATCGAATTTGGGTTAAAATAATTGTAATTCTCTCCGAATCTCATTAGTATCTCATATAAAGTTAACAGGGTTGACTGGGTACGAGACAAATTAAACATTTTTAAAAGTCCCATTAAGGAAAAAAGTACTATAGGAATGTTTCAATTCATTTTCAGTATTTTTATCAGTTTTAATGGGAAATGTCCTTAAAAAGTACTAGGTACATAAGTAGGACTATTTACGATAAGTAGGATTATTTGGGACTATTTTAGCCTATTTTAGAAATACTTTTTTCGCACATAAATCCCACCAGGATTTGTAAAAATTTTGAGTAAAATAATATGGAACTTTTCTTGTACTTTTGTCCTTATTTGCTTAAAATTTTTTAAGAAAAGTCAGTATTTAAGTACTGATTTGTCTCATTCTCAGTAATAATTTAGCCGGACTTCACTCGGAATCCCACAGAAAAAATGCTTTCATATTCAGATTGTTGATAAACTTACATTTTTCCCGATGTGAATTATTTAAAATAATTATAATTTAAAAATAATTAGAATTTACTCATAATTGAAATGTCTTTCAAAGAACAAATGCATAATATAAAGAATACTACGAATTTTATAATCTAATTTATTTAAATAATTTTATTAAATATTCTATTGTAAAAAGAAAAGAATACGGACATTGAATGATTCTAATGATTGGATTTGAACCGTACAAATTCAAAACTTTTGGAAATTGTACAATAATACTTTAAAAATTTGTGAGACTCAACTCTGGATTATTTTTAATTTAAATTAGTTTCATATACGATTTTTTCGTCAGTATACCAAGGACAATGAAAGACTCGCACAACGGTGACTCAGAAACGCCTTGCAAACTCTATAATATTGAGCAAGGTCGTCCTCATCAATGTAGAAAAAGACCCATAATTACCGTAATCAAAAATTCTAGGTCGAAATTTTTGTAAAGTGTCACATCATCTTATAATGATCATGAAGTAACTTTTATAACTCGAGTTACAGGAAGAATTATTCAGTCAAATAACAATTTTTACAACTGAATAATTGGATGAAATAAAATTTCTTAATTTTTGGAGGTTCCAATTTTAAATTTCTCGATGTTGTAATCAAATTCAAATGTTAATATTTCACTATTAAACATTTCGAAATTGCAAAATTTCATATTTAAAGTCTTTAGTCAGTTTTAAATTTAATAATTTTAGACTAAAATATTCTAAAGTATTTGGTTTCAAATTTAGTCAGTTTTAAAGTTAATCACTTCAGATTTAATTATTCTAAATTGAAATCGTAGAATATCAGGTAAAATAATGTACGGCAAAAATAGTATATTACATATACCTAGGCCAGTAAAATACGAAATGTCTCAGACACATGTACTTGTCGGCCGAGGCGAAGCCGTGGTCGATAAACTTGTGATCTGAGGCTTTCTTTTGTACTGGCGTTTTTGTGTATACTCTCAGCTGAAGGGGCTTATCTCATATGTCAGCTCAAGGGGCGAGAGACGGTTGTGACTGTTGACTGAAAGCATCATAGTGGAAAGGTGCAGTGCGCAGATACTCGCATGCGGAGTTTTCACAATATTATGCTCCAGGCGGATCCGATTTGTGCAGTTGGAAAAGTCGCGGACCTTTAGCGCTTTTGCTCATTATGCATGCCAGTGTTTTTCCAGTGTTTCTGTCGACAAAAGAATAGAACATAACTGAGAAAATAGATTCTACACTTGAGAATTTATGACTTCCCAGTGGGCACCGGGACGTCCTAAAGACGTCCTTAGAATTTTCATCTGTGTCATATGATTTGACGTCTTGAAGAACTCCTTTGGATCTTTTCATGTCCTTGTGTGCCCACTGGGTTATTTTTACGTTTAGAACATTTTCACGAAAACGTCTGTATTCCCAGGACGCCATGCAAAAATACTCCATTCAAAACAACGCGGGTTTCTTGCTCATCGAACCTCTTTTCAAATTGGCCAGCCACTGATGCGGACGTGATCGTACATCCCGTACAGTGACTGTGGTGGGAGGTGATCGAACTGCGCAATTTCAAATAAGCGTGTGTATAGGGGATATCAGCTAGGTGAACTTTCGTCTGGGCGATAGTTAGAATAAATCATCTCTTTTAAGGAAAACACCAGGACTCATGTGAGGCGATATTCAAATGTTTCGGGCAATGTTTATAAGAGGAAGAAAGACAAAGATATGGGGTCTTTTTCGCACTTCCGAAACGGGAGTAAAAACTGCCCGAAACATTTGAAGGTGGTCAAGACTTCGCGTTTGCTTCTGCTCTTAAATGAAAAGGTCTATAAGTGGAAGTTTACTGCACGCAATTTTCAATAGAAAATCTTACAATTGTCTGATTTTTAGTTGAAGATTTAGAGCATCCATTTTTATGTTCAACGCTGAATTTTTAATTTTCCCTTTTAATAAGTACCCTATTTGCAATTAAAAGTGAAGTAGTTTCATTTTGAAAAACATATAATAAACGATTTAAAATTCGTTCATTTTTTATGATTTTTTAGTATAAAATAGTTTTAATATCACAATTCTTTGTAATTAAAAATTTGTTCAGTTTTAAATGAAGTTCGGATTCGTGTAATTTTAAACGTATCGTAGTACAAATTTATTTATTTGTAATTTTCCCCATTTTAAATTACTTTATTTTGCTCATTTTTTTGAAAATGATTCAATTTTTAAGGTTTATAAATGCATATTTTTCCATTTTGAACGGAGAAAATGACGATCAATTTTTCTTTTACCTTAAAGAAATTTGTCTAATCAATTTCAATATTAAATTTAAAAAAATTAATGTAATAATAATTTGTAATTTTACAATTTCAGAAGCTTTAGGTTTGAAACATTCAATTTGGTTTTAATTTCAAATTGTCAAATTTTAATCGCTTCGAATTAATGTTTTACAAATTCTAATCTTAAATTATTGAATTTTGAACGCTTCAAAGTAGAAATTGTACAATTTTAACTTCTTTGTAATGAAATGGTCCAATGTTTTCAATTTTTCAATTTTTAATACTTTTAATTTCAAATTATTTGATTTTGAACATTTACAAATAAAAATAGTTTTACTGGATTTTTAAATCATTAAATTTTTAATTTTGGAAATTAAAAACACAGGGAAGAATGCGCTAGTGATCAGATAATTGAAGTTGAAAATAACTTTTCACTTCCATTTGAAACATTCTCTTCTGAGGTCTTGACTTGCTAGATGAAGCGAAGCATGACCGCGAGACGAAAGAAAGGGGGAAAAGAATTCACGGGAGAGCCAATGATTCATCATCATCGTCATCAGTGTACTGCCTCGTGCGAAAAACCGGAAGTATGAAGACTCGCTCGTGGGAGAGGTGTGTCTGCAATATACCACAGAAAAGCACTGTACCGAAATATAATTTTCTCATTTCGAGACCGGAAACACTTTAGAGTCAAAATTAAAGAAGTTTTACTAAAAGTAAATCCTCGCTCCAAAAACTCTAAACCCAATTATTATCACGCAGTTAAAAATCTAATCAAGATCTTTTAATTAACTTAAAATAAGGCGCATACCGCATTTGACAATCAGATTCTACTGTTTCCAAATTAAAAACGCTAATGGAATAATAAGCATAGCTTTCCAAGTTTTACAGTTTTAGACGCAAAAGTTGATATTAAAAAATTGTTTATATTACTCATTTTTTTAAGGAAAATTTTAAATGATGTCAGTTAATATATTTTAATACAATGTGACGGTCTGAATGAAAAGTCACTTTATTTTAATGTTGTCCTGACACAGATTCGTAGACTTAGTCAGATAGTTTATTAATTGAAACACAAGTTGCAGCCGTAGCAGTCAAACAAGGAATGAATCTGTCTCCCAGGCCCTGCAGGGTCGGTCCCTGGAATCCAGAGTACAGGCGATATCCCTTATCTTAGAAAGGGAGGGAGTGCTATCTCTTCTGAGCCTACGATACTATTCTATTTTAGGAAAAAGCGTTGGTAAAGCTAGAATATTCTTTCTCTTACGTTCCCGCTTTACAACAATTCATAAAGGCACAAAGAATATTTTTTATTCAGTAAATAGTTTAAATTGTTAAAAAAAATATAACCAGCTTTTAGTTCTAAATTACACACTTAAAAATAGAAAACAATACTTTTATTAAAAATGTTGTCTCATAAAATACGTACTTGGCATCAAATAAATTGTGCAATATAAAATTAATTCCATTCCGAACAGTAGTAGTGAATAAAAAATGTATTTTAATATGGCCAGTGTTTTTTTCCTTTAAAACAATCACGTAGAAAATAAAGATGAAAACCCCTTGAATTACAATTTCAATTCTAAAAGGCCGGTAAGAGGCATTTGGAAACAGTTTGATTAATCATGGAGTTAAACCGAGCGTATATATAAAGCCATTGAACCCCTTTGGCCTAAATTTCAAATCATACGGTATGTTCAGGATGAACTTTGTGGAACGCGGAAGGAAATAATATAGTGTGTGACGTAAACTGATCAATACGACTCGGTTTGTTTTATAATAATAACAATAAGTACTGGAACAAGCAGGACTGACGAACAAAAATTTGTCGGGGCATGGATTTTTCTTTTTTCCACAGTGACATGAAAAATGTCTGTTGCGAGTAATTACCTCTGAATAAGTACTATTCAAGATATTGATTGAATGCAGATCGTAACTCCATACATATGATCTCACCGATTCCAGTCACACTACGTGATAATATTTTATTCTTAAGAGCGTAGGCAGATTCTATAATGATCATTTCCTAGCAAGAAAAATAATTAAAGTTTCACTCTTGATACCAAGTCGATACATAAAATCATTGTGCAAACTGCTCAATTTTCCAACTATTAACTGTCTTTTTCATATAATTTCAATATAAAATTATTCAATTTTTGAAAATAGTTTCACTATTGATTGTGAAATTTTTTAATTACAAACCGCTTTAATTTAAATGACTATGCAGATTCAATATAAAGTTATTTGAATTAAGAACGTTTACTTTCCAACGATTCAACATGAAATATTTTTTTAAACGCACGAGACATTTTTATATGCGGTCCTGCAACCTACCTAAAAAATTACACTCTCTTAGCGCATGCGGAACCTACACCAATTCAACCCCTAAAATTTAAATAATTCTATAAAAAAATATTCTAAATTAAAAACACGAAATGTTTTCAGTTATAAAGGCAGCATTCGATTCCAAGATTGCACAAAAAAGTTTCATCATAGCATTTTAAACATCAGCAAAAACACATTCAATTAAAATCTGGAATTATTATCACTGATATTGGCGACATTTAATACCAAACAATTCTAAAAAGGTTTCATCTCTCTAGCTCATATCAAAATCACCCCAATTCAACCCCTAAAATTTCAAGAATTCAGTAAACATACATGAAATTAAAAACTCGAGATTTCATCGCTGAGATTAGCGGTATCTATTACCAAAAGCCCTCCAAAAATTTTTAATCCCTCTAGCTCATGTGGAACTGATTGCAATACAACCCATTTAATAAATTCAGAAAAAAAACTAATTTTAAAGCTCAAAATTTTTTCGCTGATAATAGCGGTAATTGACGCAAAAAAACACATAAGAAAAAAATGTTCATCCCTCTAGCTGATATGTAACTCATCCCAAATGAACCCCTGACATTCCATACATTCAGAAAAGATTTCGAGTTTTGAAATTAGATTTTTCTCCATTTTTTAACGTTAGGATTTTATTTGCGATGCGACTTACATTAAGTACAAGAATGCAAATTCCTATGTGTTCTTTTGGCATTCAGATACCAACAACATCATCGATAACATTTCAAATTTTTTAATTTGTGTATTTTTGCTTAATTTTGGGAATTTCATGGGCTGAATTAGTGTGAGTTTCAGCTATAAAAATTCGAGTTTTTAATTATTTTTTATATGTTAGTGGTTGAATTGGGGTCTTTCACGTGAGCTAGAGGGATACAACTTTATTGGTGCTCTTTTGAAATTAAATTTTTCGATTATCACAAAAAAATTTCATGATTTTAAATCAATGTATTCGTACAGAATTTTTAATAGTTTAAGAGTTGAATTGGGCCGTTGTAAAATTTAGAATTCACATTTGCAATTTTAAGGCTTTTTAATTGTAAAATGATTAATTTTTTATCGGTCTTGGCGCCCTCATTTAAAGCAAAAATAATCGGTATTTTAATTTTTTTAATGAATTCAGTACCGAGACTCCATTTCTAGAAAAACCGTAGTAAAAATTAATATTAAAAATAAGTCAAAAGTACCGAATTTTTAAAAACCTAAACCGAAATTTTGGTATTATTTTATTTTATGCCTCACCGTGAACTATAAATAAGGATTACAAAAATATCATCTCACATAATTACACAGATGAAAATAAGCACTCAAATAAAAAAATGACTCAATAAATGCTTTCTGTTTCTTTTCCATTTGATCAGAAAGGAATGACTACGTGTGACCTAGAGTGTGACGCCACATTCTAGTAAATAACACGTCAGACTATGACGCGATCAAAATGATTTTACTTGGACTCGAAATTATCTTGGAATGCGTACACAAACCATTAGAAATGATTTTATTCATAGCAATTAATGAATGGAATGACCTCTAATTTGATATTCAAACATATAATTATTGTGAAATCCAATTTTTCAATGTTAGTGTTGTTAACCAGGGCGATGAGTAATCGAGAAGGATCCATTTTTCGAAGTGCTACTATTAACGTTTTTTTATAATTTAGAATACTATTTATCGATACATAAATATGGGAAATTGCTTTATTTAAAGAGATAAAAATACTGCGTTTTAATTATATAAACAAACAGTTTATTCAAATTGCAGAAGAAAGGTTCGTCTAACTCCTATGAGTGAAGCAAAACGACTGTCGACTAAGGTCCTAGACTTAGGTCATAAAAATGTCACACTCACGCCCTTTTTTTAAAACAGTCAGCCCTGTACTCCAGATCATGGCATTCGTCACTTCACACCAAAACCATAAAACTAAACACTTACTTCTCTATGCATTCTTAGAATCGTGAGAGGAGATTAACTTTGGCTTTGCAATCTCACGCATTCCAATATTCTTTCTAATACACAACAATAAATAATTGGATTATGCAACGATCATTTTTCTTTCAATTAAAAAAATTAATTTTAAAATTATTAAAATTTCCACCCTAAAAGACACCGATTTTTTAAAATGTTTCAACCTTCCTGAAATATATAAATGTACTACTAGAATATGTAAATATACCCCATACTTCTATAATTTTAACTAAATTTTCTACCATTTAGCATAGAAATAATTTTATTTTTGGTCATTTTCATATTTTTATAATATCTTAATTTCCAGTGAAAATATTTGTCGAGTTTTTGCATTTCAAGAAATACTCACCGTTAATGGAAAAGCTCTTACTTAATTAAATTAGTGTGAGTGATGGCGTTTTCACTTGTTATTACTTCCGCGTGCGCGATTTGCGAGGTTTTATCAGGTAAAGGTGTTGCCTTGACCTGGCTCGCAATACAATTCAATCCTAAGAGAGGATAATTGAAAAAAATCTAATTGACTCTAATAATACGAGAAAAACAGCAGTTTTTGAAATTCTTGAGTATAATTCTACCGAAGCAAACTCCGTATAATGATTGGAAAGACTTGAAATTTCAATAGACTTTAGTGCTTTCATGTCCCTGCAGTAAAATCAGATTGAGATGTTGTCAAAGTCTTAGTTGCCACCTACAAAATATATCTTTTCATAAATAACTTCACTGTATATATTATGTTATTTATTAATAGTGAGCAATAGATATTCTTAATTAACTAATATCACATAAATATACGAATGTGTATATTCCTTTTATTTGCATTTGTGTCTTTTCACCAGTTCAATTGCTTGGTTTAAAAATGTATTTACAGACTTCAGTTGGCTTAGTTTAAATGTCTCATCCCTTTAGCTTTCCAGGCTGATAGTAGATTCCAAGAGAAATAGAGGGAGAACGAATGTACTTGTGAGGCTAGTAGAATAAAACCATACCATAAAAGTCCGTATGGCAAACCCTAAAAGAGGAAAATGCCATTTTTTATTTTCTAAGGTTAGTATTTGAAAAGTGTCAGCACAGAACTATATAACCGACATTTTTATCGAAAATGTCAAAATGATAATTCTTGAAAAATCCAAAAAATATTGCGGTAAGTGGTTTTTTCGAAATTTGAATTTTTTATACAATAATTTTGTCTTCTAATTTTAATAAAATTTTAGTTAAACGATTTAAAATACTAGCAAACAAAAAAGCACCCAATTTGTGCGATAATGGAATACGTACTTCCAAATTTATGTACTACGTTGTATTGCACTGAAAAGGCCCAAGTTGGTCAATATACGTATTTTTAATGAATTACACACTTTACTTAGAAATTCGAATAAAAATACTGAAATCTAAAAGTAAAATACCTCGAAATATTCTGAAAGCTTATGAAATCTTTGAAGCGTTTAAAATAATTTCAAATACTTTCAAAAACTTCAACAATTTTTTAAGTCCGACATAATTAATTAACATTTTTGAAAGCCCGTAGATGACAATACATTTTGTTCACGAAACTTGAAATCGATTCAAATACCTCATTATTATTTAAGCCTTCTAAAATTACTTGAAATCCTTAGCCTCATTGAAATCTTTTAAAGTATTTTGCAATCCCTATGAATCCCCTGAAATTCCTTAAAATTAGTAGAAAACAATTAAAATCCTGCGAAAACCCAAGAAATCTTTAGAAATAAATTGAAATCTCATAAAATACCATAAAATATCTTGAAATACTTCGGCAATGCTTAAAATCTTTAAAAATAGTTTAGAGTATTTGAAATCAAATCCCTTAAAATATTTTTAAATCACTTAAAACCTTTAGAAGTTTTGTAATATTATGTGAAATACTTTGAAAACTATATAAAACTTTTAGAAAATCATAAAAATATATCTGAATCCCTTGAAGTCTTCTAAAATTAGTTGAAATCCATTAAAATCATTTCATAGGCCAAGAAATGTCTTAAGATTTTTGGAAGTCCCTTGAAATATTTTAAAGTCACTTGCAATTCTTTTGGAAGTGCTGTGAAATCTGAAAATATTTTGAATTCTTGGTAAATCCCTCAGATCATTAAAATACTTTGAAATTCCTAAAAATGGTTTGAAATCCATTAAGACCCTTCAAATGTTGTGATATGCCCTGAAATATTTGGGAAACCATCAAAAACTTTGATAAAATCATTAAAATTTATCTGAATCCCTTGCAGACGTCTAAAATTATTTGAAATAAATTAAAATCGTTTCATAGACCAAGAAATCTAAAAATATTTGCGAAAATCCCTTGAAATATTCTTGAGTCACTTGAAATCCTTTCAAAACACTTTGCAATTGCTACAAATTATTTAAAATCCATTGAAACTTTCAAAACTTTAAAATATACGCTGAAATATTTTTTTAAAAATTGAGAAAGCTTTTAATCTCATAAAATCTCTCAAAATCCCTTGAAATCTTCTTAAATCGGTTGAATCTCATAGATATTCTGTGGAAGTCTTTGAAATCTTAATGTCTGGTGTTCACTCAAAATTAAAGGCAATTAATAAATTTTTTTATTCAGTGAAATTAATTTTTATTCTCTAACCAAAGTAGTCTATTTAAAATATGTATTTGAAAGAACAAGGAGATATTTCGCCACCATGACGATTACAAATTTAATTTGTGATAATTGTAAGCAAATTGAAAGTTAACCGCATATTTCATTTTTAAATTGTAAATTTATAGAATAAATGGAGCATTTTTAAGCCATTCAAAAGTCAATCAGTTTTTAAATAAAAATGTGTCCGATATTTTCAAGATATTTTTTTCGAAATCGAATAATTTTTTGCGCCAACAATTTCGTATTCTTATTTAGCATCTTCACATGACGGAAAAGTTTTTTATTTTGTAAAAAATTGAAAATACGATTTATAATCGCTATCGAAAGCCTATTTTGAAAAACCAATACATTATCATCTCAAAATTATCGCGGTATGTTTTTATTTTAGATTTTCAACTTCAACATATATATTTGCTTGAACCTTGCTAACTTTTTTGGCCTCAATTCAGCAATACTTTCGCTCGGAAATTTTTGTTTAATCTTTAAATGGTGATTTCAAATTTACATTATGTTGTTTCGTTATTTAGAAAAGTTCTCATTTTGTTGCTTATCTAGTTCTATACTGCCACCCTTGATTGATAATTTTCGTCTTCAACTCAAATCAATTTTATTATTTGCTCAATTCTCTTTAAAAAAGGGAAATACTTTATAACGAGCAAACCATAGCTTTTAAATAAATAAATTATGGGGTTCGTACCTGCCACAGTTGGATGTTTTTCGCTTCATCAGTGCTTAAGTAGTTCCAAACGTCTTTGGAATAATAGATCAATGCGTACAGAATCGGACAAAAACATAAAAGAATTACACTCATCATATATTGTTTAATCCTTTTAATGCCATTTTCTTTTATGGCTTTTAATCCGAGGTATGAAAACGGCAAACTCGAGCACCATATCCACTCCCACCTCAGGGCCTGGAAACATGTAATAAATTGCTGTTAAAAACAATTTCTTTGAAACTTGTGGTTCTTGTATCTTTTAGAAACTGTTTCAACTATTTCGAAATTGCAAGTCTTTTTCTATTTTGGAATTTATCAAACTCTAAATGAATCATTAAAGTGCTTTTGATATACAAAATGTTTAAACTTCGAAGGATTTGCATTTGGTATGTTTTGATATATTTCTATCCTAGGCCTAAATTCTCATGATTTATAATATATATTCTTGAAAATTTCGATAACATTAACATTTTTATGCACGGAAAATGAAATTTAAAATATTTTCATTTGAAGTCATCAAAATTTAACTGCAAATTAAAGCACTCGAAGTAGAACTATTGACTTTCAAACTTTTTAAATCAAATTTGAAACATTTTTTTTTAATTCGAACGCTCAATAATTTTTACATATAAAAATCGAGAATTTTAATATTTTCCAATCGAAACTTGTTTAATACTTTTGCCCCGCTTTGATCAATATAAACCTCAAAACTAGCCCATTAACAACATTGCAAATTGCTTGCAGGGTTTGACGACAGCACGGTTGGTATTTCTCCAAAATAGTAATTAAAAAAAAAAACTTTTTTCACTATTCTAATTATTTAGGACAAGAGGCACATTCTTGTATGCCTTCTATTTATCGTGCCAAATTTTTAACACGATATCTCATTCCGTGTGGACGTAAGTTGGGAAAGAAAACTTCCACTGATATTTTCTTCAAAAGAAAATTGTTTCTCAAAATTTCCACCGTAACAAAGCAGAAACATGGACTTTATTACCTCCTCTTTCATTTCCCAAACTTTCAGAGCGATTCATCATTTCGGTTAGACGTAAGTTGGGAATGAAAAATTGAAGACCAGGTTTGGTCACGTGACCCTCTCGTCACATGGCCTTAATTACAAATTTAAATTGAATGGGTTAAAAATGATATATTTTAGACTGAAAGAATATTTCAATAGAATTTGAAATTTTATAAAAGCATCTAATTATAAATTCATTAATTTAAAGTTATTTTAAAATTGCAGATAGTTGATAAAGTTTAATTTGGACGTTCACATTTATTTAACCACTACAACTTTCGAATTGAAATAGTTTAATTTTTAACGTTTAAATCCGTATTTTTTTATTTTTAACGAATTTAGAATTTTTTAACAAAAAAAATTATTGCTCACTTTTAATACTTATAGTGCATTTCAATTTTTAAAATCATTATTTAATTTATATTTACAGTTGATCTACTAAAAAACGTTGGTTATCTAAAATTTTTAATTTCAAAAGCTTTTAATTTTTAATTGTTAGTCTTCAAAACTGCATTTTTCAATCAATTAAATCACAAATTTAAAAGTAAAAATAAAAATCTAAACTGGAAAATGTTTTTAAAGTATTTAAGGGCATTTTTTTTTGAACCTAAGAACTTTTTTTTGTAAATAAAATATCGAGCTGAAACTTTAGAAAAGTGTATTAGAGTACAATAAGGTACGTTTAGGTACTGCATTTTGGTAGGAACTTCACTGAAAATTATTTCATCTTTTTTCTGAACCTCGACATTTTTTGAACGTTAGAACTTTTTTTATACATAAAATATCGGTCTCAAACTTTGAGAAATGCAAGAGCCGAAAGAAAACTACGTTTAAGTACAAAGCTTAATAATAAAAAACATAAAAGAAAAATTTAAACTATCAATTCCATCGACATCAGCCAGTAACGTTGTACACGAAAATACGATCCCTCTAGAACCTCGGCTAGTGGCCGCCAGGGTTCGTATTTTCGTGTACAACGTTACCGGCTGATGCCGATGGAATTGATGTTGCATGGACATGGATAGCTGAAATATATTTTTTTACATCTTTTATTATTAAGATTTGTACTTAAACGTAGTTTTCTTTCGGCTCTTGCATTTCTCAAAGTTTGAGACCGATATTTTATGTATAAAAAAAGTTCGAACGTTCAAAAAATGTCGAGGGTCAGAAAAAAGATAAAATAATTTTCAGTGAAGTTCCTACCAAAATGCAGTACGTAAACGTACTTTATTATACTCTAATACATTTTCCAAAGTTTCAGCTCGATATTTTATTTACAATAAAAGTTCTTAGGTTCAAAAAAACATTCAGTAAACTTCCAAGATTTTTCTAGTCTCAACAAATTCCCGGCCATTTTTCAGATTCCCCGACCAGCGGCCACCCTGATTTTAACTTTTTTATTTATTTCCTTTTAAAGGATTTACATAAATTGATTTATATTATTTTCAAGGTTGAATTATTTCCAAATTCTCATATTTTTAAAAGCTGCAAACTTTTAATCATTTCTGAATTTCTATCAAAACAAAATTACTTTCTTGTTTAAGTTTGAAATTTTCAATCCATTTAGATACTTATAATTTAAATTGCTTTAAAGTACAGATTTTTTCTAATTTTTAAATTGTCAATTCTCTAATTTTTGACTGAATGAAAAGGAAAAAAAGACAATTTAAATAATTTTTAGTCATCTAGTAGACTTTTTTTTTCAATTTTACATAGATAATTATTTACTCTATATAGTAAACTATAATTCCATTCAAATAAACTAAAATAGTAAAAATACGGTAGATTACCTGTGGTATTTGCAGCTCCTCTATTTCTAAAATAAATATGTCCAAAAAATCTAAAATATCAGCCGACAATTTAGCCAGCATGACAAAAAATAGGAGGTAATGAAAAAATATGCACCATTTCAGCCTTGACTTATTGATAACACTGCAAAATATACAAATACAATAATATTATTAATAGAATATAAATTCCAGATCAATTGAAAAGTGTGTATACCTACTCTAACACAAATTTTCTGAATGAAACTTAAAATAAAAATATTTAAAAATGACACTTATTTTACCCCAAAATAAAAATAATTACAATTATATTTAAAAATCAACCTCTCGTTTCAGATCTTTATTGATTTTTCAAAATGAACTCTCCCGTACTATATAAATCGTCACAAATCAGTTTAACATATTGATACAAATTTTTACGACTATATGCAGGACTTGCAAGATGGCTCAAAATATCGAAAGTACTCCTATAAATATTATATTATGTTATAAACTCAGACAATTCTTAGTGTACACTGTAAACAGATGTTTACACTTGAAAAACGAGGTAAAGATGTAATGTGCATTAGACCGGAAATGCACGCTAATTGCAATAATAAATCGTTAAGTGTATGTCAACATTCTGAGTGTCATTGTTACATATTTTGGTTGATTTTGCGTACCTTAGTTGATATTGTGCTGCAACTTTTTGTCTGTGAGAAAAGTCACTGCCATCGGTGCCAAAGGCTTGGTGAGCTGAACTTCTTACAGACATTTCGTGATCTGGAAACTCTTCTTGTGGTTAATATACAGTATTTTTTTCTCTAATGGCAAACAATTTCTCAAAGAATATCCAAGGTAAAACATTCCATCAACACCGTCGGAGCACCGACAAGTGAACGAACTATTTTTAAACGTGGAACAAATTACAAAATCAAAGGCAACTCGTGCCACGAGTGCGCGGACATATACAATGTTTGCTCCGGAAAGGATAACTCGGTCGGTAATATGACAATTTTTACGATTTTCAATGATTTCATTTCTATTTTTGGGCTGCAAATAAATGATTTAACAATATTGGAGACAATTATTAGGGATTCTATTATATATGCCATAATTACGTTTAGAGAATTTCTATTGATTTATTTTGGATATTTTAGTTTGCAATCTTCTCTACCAACAAAACTGGCGCGCTTTTTATCCTGAATTCTAATTTAACGATGTTAAAATTATAAAGTTTTAAATTAATTATGTAATCTTTAAAAATCAGATTTCAATCTGAATTTATAAGGTGATCGATTTCTACTTATTAAAAATCATATTGCTTAAGAACGAAATTTATCAATTGAAATTTATATATTTTATTTCAAAAATTTTAAATTATAAAATTTGTTTTGTTAAACAAACTAAAGGTGCAAAAAATTGTCTTTACGCTTCACTTTTTCTCCGATTTAGAAGCATTTATTCACTCACAAATATTGTAATCCTCCTTCAAAATGTAATCCAATTAAAATCAACCAGTTAGAATTATTCTATTTTGAATTTAATAGAAAAAGGTGCTTCAAATCAATATAAAATGTCTTTTCTCTATATTTATTTTAATTGAAATAAGTGTAAAAATAATTATTCTTTGTGATAATCTTTTGATATAAATCATTTGCGATATTTTGAAAGTCAAAATAAGAAGTAGTTATGGTTCTTCGGACTTAAAATATGAAAATATACAAATTTCATTATTATTATTCTTGAAAATATGATTAATTAAACAAGTAATTAGCAGAATAAAATTCTTATTTTATTGATTTTTTCACGGCCTTATACTACTTTGCATATAATCTTTAAACAAATGGACTGGATTTAATATTATTTCAAAGATTTCAAGGGATTTGAAGACATTAAAAAAATTTTAATAGAATTGCAAAGAATATTCTAAACTTTGTAAGGATATTAAAGGGTTTAAAAGGATTAAAAATTGTTTAGGGTATTTTTATAGATTCCAGAGAATTTCACCAAAATTCAACGAATTTTTATATAAATAAAATTTTGTATAGTTATCAACATTTAATAATATTTCTATAAATTTCAAAGAATTTCCCAAGAATTACGGGTTTTTGAAGGTTTTTATCAATTTAAAGACATTTTCAATTTTTTATAGGACTTTATAAGATTTCGAGGGATTTCAAGGAATATCATCAAGAAAGTGAAAAATTTTAAAATATTTCAAACGATTTGAAATATTTTAGGGTATTTTAAAAGATCCCTAAGCATTTATAATATATTTAAATAAATTGAATGGATTTCAAAGGTTTTGAAATGCTTTAGGATATTTAAAAAAATTCCTAGGAATTTCAAATAGATTTCGATAAATTAAAAGGATTTAAAATGTTTTCGATCATTTTTAAAACATTTCAAAGGACTTCAACGATTTTACGGACATTTAAAAGATTCCAAGGAATTTTCAATAGATTTAAATAAATTGCAGGTGTTTTAGATCATGTATGGCATTTGTAAATGTTTCGTAGAATTTTTCAAGAGTTTTAATAAATGATCAGAAATTTTAAATAATTCCAAAGGATTTGAAGAATTTTAGAGCATGTTAAAAGATTCCAAGGAATTTTCATGAGATTTAACGATTTTAAGGTATTTAAAAAATTTACATGTGGTTTTAAATAATTTCCTAGCATTTGATCAGATTCCCGAGAATTTTAAGGGCTTATTTATCCCAATGATTTTTATTTTTATCATATTTTTTTCTTTGAAAATTAACTTCATTTTGATAAAATGGCAATTAGTTTCAAACCTTCATGTTTATTTATTAAGAATATATGTATTTTACCGGATTATTTTATGTATGGTTAATGGTTATACAATCAAAATTTGATCATTTTAAAGAATATTATTGATCTAAATTAATCTACCAATCCCGTGTTTTACAGGTAAATAAAACCATGTTACCGTATGACACCTATTTGTTCTACGATCCTTTTCGGGCTTCTAAATTATTCCATTCAATTCATATTTGATCTATATTGTTTTGGTACGAAGTAAAGTAGAAACAATTCCAAACTCAAATAATTATTTTAGGTATGTTATGAAAACTAAACAAAAACAAAGTTATTCTAATACGTAATATACACTACTTTTTTAACAAATTAATTTGTTATTTAATCCAATCTAACTAATTGGAAGAAGTTAAATCTCTATAGAAATTACCTGCTAATTTTAATATGTCATTTTTTTGTATAAAAAGTCAAATAAACGTACTGTTCGAAGTAAAATCCCTTTAAAAAAAATACTTTTTTTATAACTATTTCTTTATATCATATTATATTGTATTATATTTCTAATTGAGAAAGCACAAGCAAAATTAAAAGCAAGTGGATACTTTATTTTTATTTCAAGAATAAATTAGAAGGTTTATATTATATAATTACAGCAGAACATAATATTGATAATAGTAGGAGTAACAAACAATTCTTCATCAATGCACAGAGAAAGAAATTACAATAATAAATTATACGCAATCCGTTCATCCAAAATAATTCTACGGGCACTCAACATATCACACCATTTTTTTGTCAATCAAGCGACTTTGTTTTTGAAGAAAACCATTGACAAAACTGTTTGATCAAGCAAAACTATTGAAATAAAAGAAATCGATACAATCCAATAAATAATAATTGAATTTAAAAACATTAAACACAATTCCGAGGATTCTTATAAATTCTAATTTCACATTTTCTTTAAATGCTTTAGTACACAGTGTATTCTGCACAGGCAATTTCATGGACAAACTTTGGGATATATGATGTATAATTTAATCTAAAATTGATCAGTTTATCGCAAAAAGACAATGGCATTATTTTGTGATGTTTATCAATGTATCCCAAAGCTCACAAGCGCTACAAAATTCTTTTTTTTTAATTCTTTCGGGAAAAGTATAATTTCACCGTTTCATGTTGTGAGAATTGTATGATCAGTCTTTCATCGCTTGGGCTTACAGTTCTATACGATTTAGATTATCACAACATTTTTACAACCTAAATATGATTCCTTAAAATTATGCTTAGCTGTTCATACCGACCATTTCCCGTATCTTAAATACTGTGGTTTTTCATTCACGCAATTAACTTTTCACTCAGTGGTGATTCTTTCCTTTCTTCCCTCCATTAAATGTCTTATAGAAACCTGTATAAATGGACAAAAGGATATATAGAATCATATAGAGCCGTATAGAACATTTATAAATTCTATATGGCTCTACATGGCTCTATATATCCTTTTGTCCATTTGTATTCGTTTCCCTAAGTATTTTAATAGAAGGTTTAGTTCTTCGATTAGAAAAGAATTTGGAAAGGTTAATGATTAAATGAAAAATTCTCAATAAATCACTTAAATAAAGCAAGTGTTCTCAATTGCATTTGCATTTACCAAATTGATGAATCACTCAGTGATTCATCTCTGATTATATTCATTCTAAAATTTCGCTAATTTCGTACATTTGTAAAAATCTACATTGATTCATATCAATAATTGAGTAACGCCAGGTTAAATTTCATTTTTCACATAATAACTGAGGAGAAAAAGAGAGCGATTAAAGTTGATGAATTATGTAGTGATTGTGGTTAAATGTAGACGCATTACGTAAGTGAAGTCTGTAAACAATGTAAAAATAATCAAAAAGTAAACTCTACAAAGTGCCTGTCTTATCGCGACACGTGTAACAATCATTCCTCACTTTCGTAAAATATTCACTCTCTCTTTCTCGCATAACGACCAGTGCAAAATAAATATAAATAGTTGTTTAACAAATAGCTTAATATTCCTCTTCATCATAATCGTCGAAATCATCTTCGTCATTGTTACCTCCGAGCAAGTCCTTTATTCCCACTTCTGCTGGTTCCGGCTCCTCTTCCTCATCGTCGTAGTCATCCGCATCATCGACTGCAATGATAAATATTAAATATTTTTTAATATTAAATATTTTCGAAGTTTGTACAAAAATAAGTAACTTTAGTGGCAGTATAATTAAAAATCGAGCACTTTCAAACGCAAGTGTTCAAAATAGAAACATTTTTAATTTTAAATTTTAAGTCTTAAATATTTAACAAGTAATAACTTTCAGGTCATCGAACTCGTAAAAAATGTAAAATTTATATTTTCTAAATTAAAACATTCGATAGAGCAATCCGAGGGGTTGATCAAATTTAAAGACTTCATAATGATTTCAAAAGTTTACACAGATTTCAAACAATCTCGAAGATTTCTAAAGACTTCAAGAGATTTCACGAGAAACCTACATTGGACATTACATTATAAAACTATATTTGTCAAAAATTATACAACAATTAACAAAAATATAAAAAGGGTTTGATATATTTTCTGTAAAATGCATTAGTTTAATATTATATATATTTGTTAAAATTTGAAATTCTTATATGAGAAATAAACATAATTTTATGAAATTGTGTTTAGTTTTCTAAAATATTCAGTTGCTTCTTATAAGTATGCGTATTTTGCAGTCCAAGTTTATGAGAAAATCATTACATATAGGTATTTGGTAATAATTATGATTGAAAAGCTGTAAAAATACATTTTTAAATAGAAACTTAGAATGCTTGACACGTGGATAGATGCATCATTATTGAAATGTTTCAAAATAATAAAAATGATGACATATTTTATAAGATTTCAAAAATTTCAACCAATTTCGAGAGGTTTCCCGTCAAAGTATCTCCATGTTAAAAAGCGTAATCACAATTTAAGACATTCAAAATGAATCTTGAAAAATTAAACACTACACGAAAATGTTTAAAAAATAAGTTTTATATTTTAATACTATTGTTCTTATATTAAAATAAAGTTCAAGCCTGCAACGAAATACATTGTTTTAAATTTGAGGAAGTTTTAATAAAAAATTTTCGGAATAATAATCTAATTGAACAAATTTATACTTTATAATTATAAGCTTATGTTATTATTGAAGCTATTTAACTTGATATCATAACTAATTTATATGGATCCATTATCATGCAATAATTAATTAGTTTACAGTCTGTCAAGTTAAAGCGTGGGTGGCTTTACTCGCAGTCGGTAAGGTGTATCGACATGATTTTGGTGTCAAAATATTAAGAAGAGCTCCCTC
>NC_046665.1:43699405-43708666 GCF_010883055.1 Belonocnema kinseyi
GGAGCTCTTCTTAATATTTTGACACCAAAATCATGTCGATACACCTTACCGACTGCGAGTAAAGCCACCCACGCTTTAACTTGACAGACTGTAATTTGTTTTAATACCTTTTCCATCTACCATAAACTTAAAGTTGGAAGTCTTCAAAATTTAACAATTATGCAAACAGAAAAAGCTTTAAAAATTAACATGTGTAGCTTTCTGTTTAAAAAAAAAAGGAAAAATCAAGATATTATTTTTTGCAATTCACACATTAACAAAAACATGTTAGAATCACGTTTTCAAAATGGAATTTCTTTTAACGTCAAGGGCTTAAAATTTTGCAACTCATATCGTAATCATAGCAATTTTTTTACGCGTTCATATTCATTCACAATTGAATATTTACAATATATTACGTCCCTTCCAGTTTTTTTATTGAAAAACATAAAAACTATTATCTTTTCAAACTTATTCTTAGGCTCGATAACTTTCTAATTGGAATGTTTCACAATAATTTGGATAATTGAAATTATAATGTTTTATATGTAATGGATTATTTTTTAATTGATCTATCATAATTAGTTCATTAAAAATTATAAAAATGTATACAAACCAATATCTGCAGCATTGTCAGATTCCATTGGTTCTACTGCAGGTTCACTAGGTCCTGAATCCACATTTGATTTCTTCCTATTTCTCAAAACGTCCTCTCTTAGAACTTGGAATTTCGGCGTTGCACCTATGTTCAGTCTTTCGAATCTTGATTTCGGCCTGAGAAAAATATAAAATTACATAAATAGTATTTTCCGTAAAAAAGTCCAAAATGCGAACTTTTTTACATTACGAAACACTATTACAGTCATTCCTCGTTTATTGCACACTCGTTTATTTCTACTCTCATTTATTACAAGCAAAGCGGCTCGTCTATCGCAACTTCCCCAGCGAGGTTTGACTGTTTATCAAATGTATTTATATTTATTTCTGCAATACGGTCTGGGGTTGCTTATTTAGATATTGCAAAATAAAGTAAAATTTTTATTTATCGCGATTACTTTAATACTTGTTCCATATTTTGCCTTAAATTTTATTCTCGGCTAACCTGAAAAATTTAGCATTTCAATAAATGTATGTTATTACAATACATGATATGCATTGGTATTGAAACAGTAAAGTTTCATAGTCTTTTTTCTAACTGAAAAAGTGCAAATCCTATTAAAGTAAAAATAATTTTACTGAATAAAATGGTATTGTATCTTGTATCGTTTTTCCGAAAAATTCAATTTTTTTATTTTTAATGCTATTTTTCCCGATTAGAACAAAAAGTATGCATCCTATCAAAAAATGATTAACAACAAATGTATAGCTCTTTTTTAGTGAGAAACTTTTTATCTATTAGTTATTTTCATAGTTCATTTTCTCTTATTTCTTCTTTATTTTGTAAATGCTTTAACTTTCTTAATTTGTTTTTTATCGGAAAAAGTCATAAGGATAAATTGCTTACTTTGCAGGGGAAGAGGGATAACTAAACCTCTCCATCTTCACTGGCGAAAGGAACGGCGATTCAGGAGCAGGAACAGGAGACGAAACAGAATCAGGAGCTGGTGGATTCGAATGATTCAATCCTACATCCAAGCTCTTTAAGACTTCGTAATTAATCTTATTTGATATACGCTTCTCCTGTAACATCTTCTCAATTGCTTCACCTGATGATACAAAAATAAATTTTAATTCAGAAAATTAAAATTCTTTAACATAATCAAGTTTTATATTTAAAATTTAGAATTTTCTTAGTTATTTTCAACACGGAAATATTTTTACCTGC
Source organism: Belonocnema kinseyi (assembly GCF_010883055.1). NCBI lineage: Eukaryota > Metazoa > Arthropoda > Insecta > Hymenoptera > Cynipidae > Belonocnema > Belonocnema kinseyi. The sequence goes on from NC_046665.1 coordinate 43,701,210, forward strand.
ACTATTTGCAGGCGTTTGATTGTTCTTTTTTCTGTTCGTTCTTCTTCTCTTTTTTTCCGGCTTTCCTTCCTCCAGTTCTCTTAGTCGTTTCTCTTCCTTTTCTGCAATAAAAACGTATTTATTACACTCATTACCTTCCTGTTATAATTCATTTTTATGATTTTTAAGTCACCATTCTTGAAAGTACCTTGTTGCTCCTTTAAGTATTGAGCATTGACGTCATTCCACAGAGTAACTTTACCTAGCGATTCTTTTTCGGACATAATATATGAATCGAGCTCTTCATCATCCAGACCTGTTAAATCGAGTTCTCCCGATATCTAGAATTCAATTAAATTACATTAATCAAATGTAAAAAATATATAAATGAAATATCAATTTAAATTAAAGCGCTTACATTTTCAAACGGCAGAGAACGCTTCTCTTTGGTGGCATTTTCCTTTCCATAAAAAGAGGTCGACAATCCCATAGATGCAATATCCGGACCTGAATTTTTACCAAATTAATTATTGGGATTCGGATTTTTTTCTAATGAAAATTACAGAAAATACAAGCGTACAAACCTAGTTCAACAACAGGTTCTTCCGCATCTCGATTATAAGCGTCGTCAGGATTTTCCGATAGACAATCCTGGATTATGTTAATATTGCTTTCTCTAATAAATTTGTCGGCGTCGGTCTCTTCAGCGACTGTGGGAAAAAATTTTCTTACAATTTAAAACTACTATTCCTATTTAAAACTATGCCTGCTTATTTGATTATAAATTAAATTATTATATAGATAAAGCAAAAATATATTTCCATAAAGTATTCTATCCGAGACTTTATTAATAGATAATTTGATCAAATTAAAATTTTTTAAAATCTTACAGATATGTCGCATAGTTTTCGTGGGTCTCTTCTCCAATTGCTTCATAATGGCCTTTTGAAGTTCGTCCAATTCTTGTTCAACGTTTTCCAACTAAAATGCAAGATATATTTATTTGTTATTTCAATATCATTCAATTTTATTTTCGAAAGGTTTGTAAGAGATTCATACTTTTTTCAACCGTTCTTTATCCTTTTTCCGCGCCATTTTAAAAGAAGGTGGATCTTGTTCTTCTTCTAGGTCAACATGCATGAATTCTTCCAAAGTCAGAGCACTAGATGGAGTTTCTCCGAATTCTATTAACCTGTTAAACAAATATCATATTAAAATCAATGTAGAGCCAAAAAATAACTTATTTGAATAATTCTTACTGAATATGATTATTGAAAAAATTGGTTGATTGATATAGATGACAACAATATAATAGATACCTTTTACGTAAAGTAGATTCGTGAACTTTGACAATTTTTACAATATCTGCTGGAGATCGATTGAAGTCATGCAATCTTGCTGCTATCAAAAGAGCTGTTAGAAAATACAATTTATTAATAAAAAATAAAACAATGTGACAACGAATTTAAAATAAAGTAATTTAATTCAAAAATTATTTTGAAAGAATACCCATACATTCTTTTTGTACATATTTACAAATTATAATAGTCCATTATGTATGAATGGCGGAAAAAAGCGACTGACGCAACTCGCACACGCCTTTATCGCCTTCCGCCCATGATAATCATAGTTTTTTTTGTCCATAACCTGCATTGAAATTTCGCCTTTGAAAACATGTGAAGCGGGAGGAAAGTCGATTATTCCTCCCGGAAATTGAACATGCACAAAAAGGCATATTTTCGGTGCAAGTTGGACGCAAATTTTTGTCTACCTGCACCAATAACTCCAGAAGGTCTTCGGCCACTATGAATACTATCTCTTTTCATTCTGGCAAGCAATCTGTTTGCTGTTGTTTCCACTTCGATAGACTTTTTTCCAAATTCGAGCTTTCCTACGAATCTCATTACGTATATACACGGATCTGAAATCCAAATAAGCATCTTTGTAAAATAGGAGAAAATATTAATTCAATTTGTGGTACGAAATTGGAATATTTCTTTCAAAGATAGAAATATCATTATTTTATCTTTGATGTTTATACTTGTAAAATTATATGAATCCAAACGTGTTTTGAATTTGAAACGACATGCAATTTTAAGATTTAACATATAGATCATTTGAAATTGAAAAGTGACAAAGTTTCTAAAGTCTAAAATTATAAATATCTCAATTCTGAGGCTTTCAATTTAAAATTTTAATCTATTTCATTTTTATCAATATTCTAAGGCTACAAATAATGACTAATATTTCATTGAGAATTTAAATGTGGAATACATACAAATTTTGAATTGTTTAAACAAATTTTCGAAAATAATACCTTCAAATTCATGAGATCTAATTAATTATAATAACTATAAATGGTAAACACTTTTAAATGATTTGTAGTTGTCAATTTGTAAACCTTTCAACTTTCAACGTTTATAAAGCAGAAAGTAAAATTTGACAGCCTAAAAAATTGAAATAGTACAAATTTCTAGAACTTGTTAGAGTAGAATTAAGTTAAATTTCCGAAACAAAATTGTCGACTTATAAAATACCCGACACTGGAAAATGTCCTAAAAATAAAATATGCTAAATACAAAAATCTGATGAATCTACTTTTTATATTTTTTATTATTTAACCATGTTTTCAATTGTTTAGTTTCGGTTATTTTATAATATTAGGAAATTTTCCTGTGTTGGCCATTTTACAGTGTCGGATATTTTATGATTTCGTCAATGTTTTTGCGGAAATGATCTATTATGTACCGGGAATTACCAGATTCGATAATCTTATAAACTGTCGGCAATTCTATTATTCGAGAATGCCAGGCAGAAAGAAACTGGAAAAAAGTTTTTTCTAAAATATGCAACTAATTCGACTGTATTTATTTGAAAGATTTTCTTTCTCAACAACCATTAAAATTGTGGCATATTATGGATGATAGTAGTTAATTAAGAAATATGAAGTAAGTATTTACGTATTTAAGAGGTTTCTGTATTTTCTGATTGAAGAAATTTAAAGTCAAACGTTCAAAATTGAGCCACTTGAATGCATGTAGTTTTGAATTTACATTAAAAATATTAATTAGAGTCAGGACGAAAGGACAAACCTTGAAAAAAAATATTTAATCATATACTTAGAAGTATCATGATATCATATGCGCCTTTCTATTATCACTTCAAAAAATCTTTTTATAAGTATCTGATCAATATTGACAATCCTACTCTAGAAATCACTCATTGGTAACTCTCATATGTAATTCAGCGCCACGATACCTTTAACACATATAACATCTAAACTTATATTTTATATAAATAAATTATATCCCTTTCTTTATGGGTTTGCAAGCTGATATTTAATATTTTGTTGTAATTCTGCTACCCTTATTCAGTATCAATTTTATTTAATCTCACACAATGGCGGTAGCAAACTCGCTCTCGCATTTAGTACTATTGTCGAATAAGTCGTTAAAATCTGGTGTACTATACAATTACAACTTAAGTAATATTCTTCGAGTAGTGAGTGTATTCTATTTGTTGCTGTTGTAATAGTTCCTGTATCCCCTGTTCCTTAGAGTGCTATTTAGCTCTAGGGACTTATGCTAAATAAATAAACAAATATGCAAATTGTTTGTTCAACAAATTATTTTCGCATCTTTTTTGTATCGCTGTGAATGGATTTCCAATTAGCTAAGTGTATTTAAATTGTAACATTATTGAAAAATATAACATTTCTTATCAAAAGACTTCGTATGCAAACCTTGAAGGTTTGTAATGAGCTAAATTTTCAAATCTACTATTTTGACATATTTTGATTCAACCATTTAATTCAACCTCAGAAGCTCAAAAGTAAAATTTTTAAGATACATCCAGGTGTGCATGTAACTTTTTTTGTTCATCGTAACTCGAAAAGTGAAAGAGGTATCATGATCAAATTAGTGCGCGTTGTAGCTCTGATTGATATCCAGATATGATAGGATTTTGAGCTAGATTGGTCATTTGGAAGTAGTTTTTTTTTTTAATTTATAGATTTCAAAAATGTACCTTCTTCATACGAGGAAAGCTTGTTTCATCTACAAAATGCATCCATACGATATTAGTGTAATTGTTCGCGTTTTCGTGACGCATCGATCGACCTTTTGTTGAAACTTTCATGACCTAATAGTACAGGTTTATGAAGTTTAAAAAAATGGTTTATTCAGTTTATATGAGAAAAACCTTTTTGATCATCCAAACACAACAGTGCTATATATAGTGTTTTTATTCTCATCTTGGAGATGCATCGATCGACCTATTACTAATCATCTATGATTCACTCACCAGTAACGATTTAAGAAATTTCAAAAATATTCCTTCCACGATCGCTTATGATCTAGAAATTTTCGTTTATAAATTAAAAAAATATATATCTTTTATCTTCTTAATACGAGAAAAACTTTTTTAACATTGGGAATATAACAGTAATGTATATGTTGTATCTGTTCGCGTCTTCGAGACACATCGATTGTCCAAATGAAGTAATTGTTCCCGTTTTCCAGTCGTGTAGACTGTAGATTGATCTATTGACGAACTTTCGACGACATACAGCAACTTTGAAAGTTAGAAAAAAAATTACATTATTTCTATGAAGAAAACTTTTGTTTTAATTTGGAATATAACACTACAGTAAGTTACAAAGTTCTGAAATTATGATTTGTGCTAAGACAAAATCATGAACTTGAACAATGTTGGAAGTATCCATTTTCTTCCTTTGTCAGATAAAACCCTTTCTCTACGAGGAAGCAGATTTATGTGATACATATGAGGAAGCAAAATGCTCATAAAATAAGCACAAATAAATACACCCATATTAAATACATCCATAATACTTCGCAGCGTTATGTTTAATCAGAAATGGATTTATCTTCCCCATTTTTCGTGAAAAAATTGCCCTATTTCCGCTTTTATGAGCTTCTTTTGCGCTGTGATCCCTGAAATATGTTTTCTTGAGTTTTTCATAAAAATTAACAAAGTCTCAAACTGGTTTGTTCGGCTAGCACTAGATTAAAAAGCGCCCACAATGTGGAATTCTGAGAGGCCTGGGATAGCCACAGAGATGCGTAGGTACAGAGATGATTTGAAGCTATAATAGTAGTGGTACAGCCTATCTAGCAGACTAGCAGATAAATTGGCAAGTATCTTTTGGACACGCGCGTTCTGCGTTATTTCCTCCTATCGACCGACGTACTGCTGCCAGAACTCGTTCAAAATGGAGATCGTGTAGTTGAATTCGCAGCCAGTTTGCGCTAAATTTAAACGAGTAACGAGTATCATTAAGGTGCTTGCCATGTCGAATCTATATTCCAAAATTGGTACCAAACCAGTGAAACGATTTCAAGACAACATTGCTGTGACTCAAACAAATGCCTGGGTGAACGGTGAGAAAGCCAATTCTTCTATTGCACCCATCAAGAAAAAATCTTCCTAATACATCAATAAATTAAATTGTTTCTAATCAATCGACGAGAAAAAGTCATTATTTAGGCCTTTGCGATCAATTAAATTAAAGAATTCGGGTTTCTAAAATTAAGTTAAATAGGAACTTCATTTAATCAATTTAGAATCGGTTAGGACTGTGCGATAGGCGTATGCATTATTATTCCGGGAGAAAAATAATTTTAATTAATTCGTAAAAATGAATTCAAAATTGGTAACTTTTTAATATCGAATTCTCGGTGTGGCTTTTGGAAATATTTCAGGTACTGTATATTATGGGAATCTCTTGCACGAGGTGGGAGGAAACTGAAATAGAAAAATCAATGTTAACTTTTTATAAAATATGTATTCGACGGTTTTAAAAGTATTATAATTATTATATGTATGTCGCCTTGGATCCGTTTGGATTTTTAGTTGTTTATGGATTATTTTGCAATTTAAAAAGTTATAAATTGCTTGCAAATTGTAAGTCTTAATAGTTTAAAAAGTGTATAAAGCATTTAAAAAGAACAAATTTCGATTCGGAATCGTTCTAAATCGAAAATTACAGATTGAAACATTCAAAACCAGAGAACTTATTTGAAAGCTTCAGAATTTGATAACTTGGATTAAATAAAATCCACAAGAATCATCGAAAATTTAAACATTCTATATATACTGAAAAAGATAATACCATTTCAAGAGCGAATAAAATACTTTTGGATAGATCACTTTTATTACAAGAAAAATAAGAATAAATTAATGTATATGATATAGGTAATAATATGTATAATAATTTTCATCTTGTTCCTGTTATAAACCTATAAAATAATTCCGAATAACCACAACAGCTAAAATATTCGAACAGGAATGAGTATCAGAAAAAAACAATAAGCCCAAACGACTCAATTAAGGATCCTTCTTTTACTTTTTTTGACTTCATCCCCCATTCTATACCGGAAAACGAGTTAACTACTCGCAACTACTCGTAGGAGTCAGAACATGAATCACATGTGGTAGTGTTCATATATGAGAAAAAGGTCCAATCAAAAGGGAAAATCCTGACGCGCAACTGTTAACGGTCAGAACTCACAACCAAAATCAAACAGTGTGAATGTGAAAAAGGTGAAAAAGCATCTTGTTCTGTGATGTTCGCGAAAAATAGAGACTTTATGAATTCGTGATTTTATGTCCAACTTCGCAAACAAAGAGCAAAACATGTTACGCTAAAAAGTGCCAAGTGTTTCGCCGAGGCGATAAACAACATGTCCATGTTCACTGACGGTAAACTTTCATTAACTAACCTATAGCTATCACGAAGCTGCTCCAAAATGGTTTACTCGGTTCACTCAAACCACGAACCTTTAACTGAAATATTTATCATACTAATTTCAGGATTTAGCCAATTTCCCTCATGTAATAAAAAAATTCATCTCGTTTGTACTACATTAAAAAGAATAAAAAACGATTCCAGGTCAATTGATTACACGAAACGCACATAACCTCTATTTATTTATATTTTTATTTTGACCACAATCCTTCAAGTTTTAATTTATTCAGCATTTTTTAGAAAAAAAGTTTGATTGCAACTTGTTAACGTTTCTTGAGGATGATTAAAGATCGGTATCCTAATATTTCATTGTCATACTGTAAAAAATATTATGAAAATTACGTTAGGGTCGATATAGGGGTAAGTGTGATACGAAATTACAAAATTATAGGCTTTGATTAATGATATTTCAAATATTTAAGAAGATTCTTTTTAAAAGTTTGGCCAAAATTATCTTTGGACTTTCTAATTTTAATATGAAGAAATATATTTTTTTTCTTTGGTAGTGTCGACGATTTCCGATTTTCCGTCATTACGGTTAAGTGTGGTACGTGTAAAAAAACTAAAATTTAAACTTTACAAGATTGTACTTTCGTAACTATAAATTAAACATCCACTGATTTTTATAATGTATGTTTACTTACATTTTTTTCTTATTTCTGAATTGTAAGTTTTCTAAAGTGAATTACAAAATATTTGCCTGTGTAAATAA
>NC_046665.1:43708766-43751314 GCF_010883055.1 Belonocnema kinseyi
TATTTTAAATTTGTTATTATTCAATCATATTTTTATTCCAAAATTGAAATTCATTAACCTCTCTCAGTGAAAAACAGACATCAAACTTACCCCGTAGTCCGATTTTTAAGGACGTCCACATGAAACAATGACTATTAATTAATTAAAGTCGACAACTAATTTGTTTTGTATTCCAAATTTGTTTACATCGGGGTAAAGGTTTTTGGAGTTGCAAGAATAAGAATAAGAATTTTCTCTTGTAATTTAGCGGAATCTCCTAGCAATGTGTCAGGATCACCGCCGTCAGTAAGCCCAATCCCGTCATCGGTAATCTTACAAAGGGAGGGTGCGATAAATCAACCCTTGAGCACACCTGCTTCTCCTTTATCGTCGCTCTCCTCACCAGTAGCTCAGTTGAACCTCTTATCAACGGAAGATTGTACACAAGATCCTAACTGGCAAGCCACAAAACCCACCGTTCGGGAACGGAATGCTGCCATGTTCAACAATCATCTCATGGCTGATATTCAGTTCATTGTAGGCAGTCCAGGTAAAATGTAGCTGCAAGTTTTCTTAAAAATTGTAATTTGCTAAAGACAATCGATGTTATTGGGACTGTGCGATACTTTTTAAAGCTCTCGACTCTTTAGACTAATTGCCTCTCTTTCAGTCTTTACTCTTCAGAAGAAAATACAAAGGAATATTGATTGGATGGTCTATATAAGTCTTTTAAACCAGAATTAAATATATTTTTTGAAACAAACCAGAGAAATAATTTTCTGAATCTTGAATTTATACAGTAGTTAAGTTCCAATCATTTTCAATTGAAAACAATCACATGAATTCCAATTTAGATGGTTCAAAAATAGAAGAAGACTAATCTAAAGCTTAAAAATCAGACAATTTCAAAATAATAGGGTTTGCAATATTAAAAGTTTAGCAAAAACTTGATGACATACGTATAATAAATAATCATTATTGATAATAACAATTATTAATCAATAAATTTAAAATGAGTATTACAGAATCGGACTTTTTTCTTGAGTTTCTCGGTCTTCTTAGGTTGAATTCCTTTAAGATTCTAAAAAGTTGATTTCATATTGCATTCCTAAATTTAATAATCTCATATTGAAATACTATTTGATCACTTGAAAAAAATAGAGGTAGTCACTTTTTCTTATATGATTCAAAATTCATGCGCTTGAAGTTCTGAATGAATGAAATTTATTCATGATTGCTCTCTAAATTAGACAAATTAGAAGCTTACAGTTTGACTCCTTTAAATTAAAATACTTTTATATTTGGAATTTCGAAATCCAAGGATTTTAGAAGCAGTGAAACCCAGCGAAATTAACTCGACAATGGCACAGTTCGAAATAGCATCAAAATATAAATTAAAACCAATTTAAACAATAGTGAAACTTGCAGGTCACACGCAATCTATACCTGCTCATAAATACGTACTAGCAACTGGAAGTTCTGTATTTTACGCTATGTTCTATGGTGGCCTAGCAGAAAATAAAATGGACATAGAAGTACCTGACGTTGAACCAGCTGCATTTCTAGCCCTTCTTAGGTGAGTTTAAAACTTTAAAACCACTCAAACATTTAAATCTTTGATAAAAAATATGGTCATTAAATTAAATGTTTTATCATCAGCAATCTTGAACATTATCTTTCTTGGGTTGAGGTAGAACATGCAAAGAGTAAAATCTAATATTTCGTGATGTCCTTGAACGTAATTTGCAATTATGACATATTTTTTATTTTAAAAGAAAGTATTTACAACTTTCTTTCCAGCTAGTATGCTCTTGAAGTTGCGCATGCTCCTCCTTGAGTAATTAATAAATGAGACTGGAACTAAGTTCTTGTTTATTCCTTTCCCAGGTACATGTACTGCGATGAGGTTCAATTGGAGGCAGACACAGTTTTAGCAACTTTGTACGTCGCCAAGAAGTACATCGTACCTCACTTAGCGCGAGCGTGCGTTAATTATTTAGAAACTAGCTTGACAGCGAAAAATGCGTGTCTATTACTTAGTCAATCTCGACTCTTCGAAGAGCCGGATTTAATGCAGAGATGCTGGGAAGTTATCGATGCTCAAGTAAGTTTGAATCTCAAACCAATTATACTAACAGCAAACGCGAACAGCACGAAGGAAGATCTTTCAAAAGAGAAAATAGGCTTCCCTAGCGAATTTTCTCTACTCTCATTTCCATTTTATTCTGCGAGAATCAATTTTGAATTTGATTTTGGATTTAAAAAGGCAAAAAGTATTCAATCTTTTCTTGCTTCGAATCCACTGAGTTCTTTCAACAGCTGCTTTCTCTTTGATATTAAGTGGAATAATCATAAAAAGTATTCTCTCTATCGGGGCAGAAATGAATTCCACTTTTTAAAAGACTTATCTGATGTTGAAGTGAAAAATACATTTTTCAGAGATGATTACGCTGCATTGTACAAAGATATTCAGAATAATTTCGAAGGATGTGATAATGATGTATTGGAGTGTTAAATACTCTTCGTGTAACGTTAACTGATTAGGGACAAAAGTATATCAGAGTTCAAAAATATATTTAAAATATATTAAAGTTGGAAAATGTACCAGAGTTTAAAACTATCTTTCGGATTTATTGAGACTGAGAATAAGAAAAGAATAAAAACGGGTCCCGAATCGGTTAAAAAGAATCTTAACACCTCGTTCGTTTTTCCGCATAAGCGATTGAATGTACGTTAAAATATAGATTGTTAATCGTCTTTCATCATACTTTCAAGATTCGGTCTTCAAACATTTAGGAGGATCTGTAATAAAGACCTACGATAGAAACTTTCTATTTAATAGATACGTAATTGAGTCTGAGGGACCTAAAACTTAAAAATGTTAAAGAGATGTCTATATGTAGTATATACTTAAAAATGGTGCTCAGTATTCAGACGTACAAATGATCGATGTGAGAGAAAAAGTTGCTAATCGCACAGGTTGGTCAGCAACTAAAAAATATATATAATCAACAAAGTCAGTCTTCACAACCTTTGTGATTATCGCTTTCGAGATTATGATGATTTTTCATATCATAAAATACAATTATAAAACTTTGTTGTTAATGTAAATAAAGAAAGTAAACAGATTTTTATTGTTAAAAACGTACCCAGTCTTTAAAATATTATTCATGTTCTTTTTTCTTTGTTTAAATTCGTTTTTTGCTATAATTGAAAATGATTTAATTAAAAAGGTTAGAAAAAAGGTTCTTTCAAACATATTTTCGATTACATTGCTTTTGTTTACGTTTGAAGGTATAAATTCTTCTTTTTTTATATTCAGTTTATAAATAAGTTCAAGAATTAACCAATTTTACACAGTTGAATAACTCTATAATTTTTTTCTTGAGTTTCTCGTTTTCCTTAGGTTGACATTTTTCGATTAATTGAGATTGACTTTTTTAAACTCAAGAATGCCTAAAAGTATTGATTATATATAGACGGTAAAATTGATTTCTTTAACGTAAATATCGCTTTAGGAACGAGATTTTATGTGTCAAATAATTGTTGATGATTTTCCGAATATTCTCAAAACATCTAACTTTAATTATTTTTTGGCAAAGAAAACTGCCCCCCCCCCCCAAATGGTGTCTTTTTTAAAAATATGCCTAAAGTTTGGCAATAAAAATCTGTAAATAACTTAGTTCTTTGAATGATGTAATAACTCGTTGCTGCAATTAATATAAAAATCCAGTTTATGGCAAAAATAAGTTACTCTTGTTTGTTAAACATGAGCGGAACGAGATTTTCAGTTTAAAATCTAGTTTGAAATCCTCTATTCTAAAATACACATTACTTATTTTCTGACGTTCGAGTATTATCTTAAAATGTAGAGTGCCACTTAATGTTTAACAGGCGGAAATGGCCCTGAGGTCTGAGGGTTTCGTGGAGATCGATATTCACACTCTGGAGTCTGTATTGTCCCGAGAAACTTTAAACTGCAAGGAAATTCACTTGTGGAATGCAGCATTAAGATGGGCTGCTGCAGAATGTATAAGACGAGACCTGGAGCCCATCCCCAGCAATCAAAGGCGACTACTGGGTAAGAATTGCAAAAAGCACTCTTAACACGAATTGCGAGACACAAAATCAAATCAGCGTCTCTCTCATTTTGTTATTCCAGGCTCTGCCTTAAATTTAATTAGGTTACCGGCTATGAGTCTCGAGGAATTTGCCAACAGTGCTGCGCAAACTGGGATTCTCACACAGCAAGAAACAATCGATATTTTTCTCCACTTCATCGCCAGCACAAAACCCCCACTCTGCTATCCTGTCAAACCCAGACAGGGTCTGAAAACTCAGGTTCGTTTTTATATTAGTTATGCCCCTATTCATTAAATGCAAGATAGAAATTATAATTAAAATTATTTTGTAGGTCTGCCACAGATTCCAGTCGTGTGCGTACAGATCGAATCAGTGGCGCTATCGAGGCAGATGCGATTCGATCCAATTTAGTGTTGACAAACGAATTTTCGTCGTCGGGTTTGGACTTTATGGAAGTTCGTCAGGTGCGGCTGATTACAACGTGAGGATAGAATTAAAGAGGCTGGGGCGAGTTTTATCGGAGAACAATACGAAATTTTTCTCCGACGGCTCGAGTAACACTTTCCACGTCTATTTCGAGAATCCGATTCAAATTGAGCCAGAGTCTTTTTACACGGCAAGTGCAATATTAGATGGAGGAGAGTTGAGTTATTTTGGTCAAGAAGGAATGTCCGAGGCAACAGTGGGGACTGTGAATTTCCAGTTCCAATGCAGTTCCGAAAGCACAAATGGAACTGGAGTCCAGGGCGGACAGATTCCCGAACTTATTTTTTATGGACCACCAACGGAGGAATGACTTAGCCTCTCTACGGGAAATTATGGTTTAACTGTTGCTCCATCGACTTGTTTGTAAGCGAAAGTATGCGTTTCGTTTCGAAATGGTTGTCTTACATTGCAGGGTAAAGAATTCTGTTTTTGAGCTTTGTTGGAAAGTACGAGAGAAAGTAGAAATAGTTTAAGAATGTTAGCTTCGTCGATTTGAGAGGCACTGTAAATTAGAAGGAAACGTTTGTCTTTTGTAAAAATAGAATAAGGTCAACGAAAAGTATTATCGACGATAAGATTAAGGCTTCTGCATTTCTAAGTCGCGAGAAAAACCACCGAGTGAATTTAAGCGATAGGGAACCTGAGATTTTTTCTTCGCAAATCACTGCCTTTTGACAGTAACCTTAAAAAGCAAAACATTTATAGATTTAATCTAGAAGTATACTGCAGTAAAGTGTATTGTCTTGTTATTAACACCTTGTATGTACTTGAAAGGACATTGGAGAAATTGCGTTGAGTTGAGAAAAAAATTATAGTGTCGAAATGATTAGAGTAGCGACTATTTTTACTGAGCGTGTGAAATACGACGTCCAATAGGAAACGATTTCTGTGCCAAAAATTTCGAGCGCAAAAGTCGTCGACCTTCTTCGAATCTTTCAGTCTAATAAGATGTTACGCGAACTATTGTACGAATAATAATTCTATTTTTCTGCACACAGATCAATCGCTGACTTAAGTGTGTACGTATTAATTAAAGATATTTGTCCTCATTGCTATGCGACTTTCATTGTCATTGTGACTTTATTTATCCACATGCTTCATTCTTTGTATTTGTTAGGTTTTTAAACAGTTTTTTTCAACGAAATTTTAATTCCTTTTATACTTTTTTCGAAATTATAGTTCTGGTTATTTTATTCGCTGTTCTAATTTTTTATCCCCGTTTCCTTTCCATGATATTGAGTTTTAAGGATAATTCTAGCCGACAATATTTTGAACTCGTAATTTTCATAATGGAATAATATTGAATTTCTAGAGTTTAAACTTTTATAGGGTCAACCTGGTGTGTACGCCAGACTTCAGAATTTTGCAAATACAGGCCTCAGACTCACTACAGAGATAAAAAAATAGTGTAAGCAGTGTCAAAAATTTGTTAAAATAGTGCCATAAAATGATTAAAGTATTAAACTTATGTGTAGTCCGAATTTCAAAGTATGGTCCCAAAACAAAGAGTTTGCAATGCAAAATTTAACTTTCCACTACCTATTTTTAAATGTTTGGTTAAGAATGCATCTTTTTTTGTTACAAATTTTATTATCTGTTTCAACATTGAATCATTTTGTTGAAAATTCAACAGTATTGTTAAAAAGTCATACTTCTTGGTTGTAAATTCGTATTTTTGACTTCAAAATTCAACAATTCGATTTCAATTTTTTTTTTCTAGACCAAAAACTGTTTAATTTCAATTATTTTGTTGAAACTTCATCTTTTTGGTATAAAAATGCATCTCTTTCTGTCCAAATGTCACCTTTCTTGGTTAAAAATTCAACTTTTTGGTTGAGAAATAAATCTGTCTCAAATGGAAGTTAAATTTTGGTTGAAAATTCGCATTAACGACTCGAGAATTTAACAATTTGGTAGAAAATTGAAGTATTTAGTTGAAAATTTATCTTTTTTATACAAAATATATTTTTGCTTTATTAAAAATACAACTATTTGTTTGAAAATTATTCTGTTTCAGTTGAGGATTTAAATATTTGGTTGAAAGTTCGATTTTGTTTGTAAAATCCAACTTTTTTTATTTCTAATTAAAATTATTTTTTTAATATCAACTACTAAACATTTAATTGAAAATTCAAATCCTTTCTTGAAATTGGAGCTGCTTTCTTATAAGTTCTTTTTTTAAGTTTTACCATTTTATTTAAAATTCTTTTGTTTGTGGTAAATATTATTTTTTAACTGAAAATTTAACTATGTTGTTGAAAAATCAAATGCTCTGTTTTAGTTTAAAACTGAAATTATTTAGTTACAAATTTTAGAAACGAAAAAATTTAAACTAAAAATTAATCAAATAAAATCTGTACTAGTAGCATATCCATTTTTCAAAATATTTAGTTGAAAACTTATGTAATTTGTTGAGAATACTTTTTTTTTAGAAAATTAATCTTTCTGTCTAAAAACTCAACTATTCGATTAAAAATAGATGTATTTTGTTGAAAAATAATAGAAAATTAATCTTCTTGGTTGAAAGCTCAACTATTTAAAGATTGGTGCATTTTGTTGAAAATGCATCTTTTCTGGTAGAATATTAATCTTCTTTGTTAAAAATAACTATTTAGATGAAAACCTATGAATTTTGATGAAAATGAATCTTATTGGTTAAGAGTTCAACTATTTGGTTAAAAATCTACGTATTTTGTTGAGAATACGTATTTTATGGTAGAAAATTAATCTTAGGTGTTAAAAAATCATCCTTCTGTTTAGAAATGATACTATTTGGTTGAAATTCCACTGATTGGTTCAACATTAATCTGTTTTGGTTGAGTTTTCTAATTTTTTGTTGGATTCTCGTATTTATATGTTTAATTATGCAAACTGTTTTTCTATTTTAAATGAAAAAAACTTTTCTTGTTTAAATTATCAACTGTACTTTCTTCAAAAATAATCTTTTTTCGTTGAAAATTTAACTACTTCTGACGGTATTTAATCTTCTGACGGTATTTTTAGATAATCCCTAGATAAATTCAAGAAAAAAATTTCCGTAATTTATTCGCGGCCATTATTTGGCAATTGAGACAATTTAACGGTATGTTGTGATTCGTTGCGATGGCGAGTATATTATAAGCCAATTAGCGAAAAAGTTTTAAAATATTTTTCAAGGAAAAGTAAAGTTTCAGGGGCATTTGTTGAGAATTGTGCGAAAATAGCATCTTTAGTGTTATTTTTTTCAAAATAGTAACGAAATGGTGTCATCGCTAAAAAAAGTATCAATAGTATGGCGAGTCCGAAGTCTGCAAATATTGCAAATTATTTTTAAAAATTGCGCAAACAATCCAAAATAATAAAAAAGATTTCAAAATATTTAACGAAGGCTTTTCACCATATCCCAAGAGTGGTCAACCCTTTAGGACAATACAATATTTTAATGCTTCTAATTTGTAAATCTTTTATTTTTAAACATTTAATTTCACTGACTAATTTTCGGGCTTAATTTTCGAATACAGAATTATGCGTTTAAAAGTGTTAAGTGGAAAAGTGACTCAGTGGCAGGTAGGATTAAAAAAATTTCACGCCCTTGATCGAATTTCCTGAAATTTAAACTTTTTCTTGCAATGTGTGATTTAACTTACCGATTGTAGGCAGTTGGATACAGAGTGCTTGAGCAAACTTCAGGTAAGTCCGTCCCAATTCATGGACGCAGATTTGCAAAACGTCGCTAATGTCGATCAGCATGTCTTTTCATGAAAAAAAAGTTTTTCACTTATTATTTACTGACTTGTCCATTTTTTTAGGTTTTATTCCAAATTGCCTAAACTTTTAGACTATTTTTTGTTACTCTTTGATAACACTTTAAAACTTACGTGATGTTTTTTGCATTCGGCAAGTTATATAAACGCAAGCAGCGTGATTAAGTTGCTGTTTTCTGCCTCTGGTTAAATTTTTATGCAGAGCCATTCTATAAAAATTCACAGCCATGTCGATCATACTTGTAGTCAAACTGAAAAGTTATAAAATAATTATTATATTTTCAAAGGCGGTCAACATTTTAATGAAAGAAAATTCAAAGTAAAAAAAATTTTTTGAAAATTACAAACGCTGACAATTAGAAGCAAACCAAACAAACTAAAATATTTTTTGGTTTTTAATTCTAAGAGTTTTAAAAATTCGAATTTTTTAAAATATAATTTGACGACTTACTCCAATTGATGACACAAGAGAGAGATTCCGCGTTTCGCATTCGCAGTAGTGATTTCTCTCGATTCCTTGCCATTTGACTGAAAAGCTATGAAAACATTGTATTTTAAGGAATTCCAAATAGATATTTTAAAGACATTAAAAAAATATATTTATATTTTTAGTATAAAAATGTGTGTGTTTACTTCCGCCAAAGTGGGTGGGACCTCCGGTACTGTCACTGGATACAAAATGCCCTAGAAGTGCCATCCCCCCTGATGATGTTTCCTCGAAAGTTGTTTCGTTGACGATTAATTGATCTTCCAAAACAACACCACAATTGGTACATACTGCATCTCCTCTTGCTGGATCGGTTTCGATTTCGGTTGACCCGCAGGCCCGGCATTTTGCGTCCGACATCTGATAATAAGATAAATTTATATTTCAGTTATGGTCAGTTTTGAATAGTTATACATTTTCATTTAAAAATTTTTTTCAATACAAGACTTTTATTTGCGATAAATATTTATTATAATTTAAAAGGGACTATTGGGACTAAAAATGATGGAGGCGGCGTCCAGTAGAGAGCTACAATACAGTTCCGGTCAATTTCGCGTACAATTCTATAAAAACAGGCTTGATAATTTACAAAAAATCGGTATAGTTATGTATGGTCGAACTCAAGAGTTCAGCTCTGATTCCTCGCCTTTCGATTGCAAATTAAATTAACTCAAATTTTGAAAGATTTTTGTATTTACTATAACTCCATGAAAGATAATTCCTGTTTAAAAGATCCTGTTTTCAATAAACAACATTTAAGTAATACCTTAGAAGTAATAAGAGATTTTTCTTCACAATTGAAAAAAATGCCAGAAAAAAAACGTAAGGAGTTGAAAAAATAGATGAACTCAAGATTTATCTTGCTAAATTTGACTGTTTATCTATATTCGAGTACTTTAACAGTCAAAGTTCTGAGGCATTTCGCTGCTTGCGTCTGAAAATCTCTTTTACAATTATTTCTTGACAATAAAAAGATCTGAGTTGTTGGAAAATTTTTTCACGCGATCTAGATGGAAACAATAAATGCACTACATAGATGTTCAAAATATTGTTGAAATTTAACTAAAACAACATAATTCAAATAAGAAATGCAAAAATCAGTGTTTTATTTTAATTTTTTAATTTTTTTACTTTTGTTCTAGTGTTTTTTTTTATCAGTAAGAAATTCCGAGGTATTGAAAATATGAATTTTTAAAACTATAGCTAAAAATAGTAATTTTTAAAACTATAGATAAAATAAAATATATAAAAGGACATCAAAAAAATTATCTGAAACACACGTTCCCTTTCCGTTTTTGATTCCTTGGACTTGTCATTTGTTGTCTAAGGTATTTTCATAAGTACATAACACTTAGATGTCCAAAATATGTTTTGAAGTCCAGTTACACAAATATAATTTTTTCACGCACACATCTCTTAAGTATTTTAAAAAAATTGCTGCCATAACATTTTTTTAATCTCTAGGCATATCAAATCTTTTGGTACCGAATTTTTATCAGCAGAAGATCCTGAAAGGTATCAGAAAACCCTCTTGTAATTTCTAAGGTGAAATGAAACGTTTTCTATGATGCAGTGTAAAAAAATGAATCTTTGAAAGAATTGTTTTAGCCTAACTGAAGAGTAAAAAAAATTAGTAACAGCAAAAGTTAAGAAAATAAAACATTTTCTGATACGCATTTTGATAACCCGCAAAACATAATAGTTACTTAGCTGTATATAAATAATAAATAATACAATGAACTTTTATTATTTTATTAATTATCAAGCTTACATTATGCTTTATCGTATCTAAATCGTTTGAACATACCCAAGTCACTTGGTACTTTTTAGTAACAAATTTATTGAAATACGGCGATCTGAAAAACAAAAATTTTTTCATGTTGCTCCATATATGGAGCATAAAAATTCCTGCTAATACAAAAAATAATTCCCCAGAATTTTAATTACGAATAAAGGTGGAAATAATTTCTGTTTGGGTTTCCACTTTTCGTCTCATTTCCAGACTTGCCACTTTGAAATAAAGGATTTCAGAGTTGTTATCTCTATGTGCTTTTCATACTAATTTCGTTTTAAAAACAACGTATAAAAATACTTTGACAATAAAATATTAGTGTTCCAAATTTTTATTTTGAATATAAATAGAATCATGCATTTTGGGTGCTTTCTTTTAAAAGTAAACAATAATATATACAATAATATAAGGGTTCAGGATATATTTTTGGAATAAAATACGAATTTAGCGGGTAATTTTCCTAACGTTCTTAAGAAGATTCAAAAAGATTTTGCAGATTTTAGATTTGTCGAAAAGGAACCTAGAAATGTTTAAAGAAAATTTGTTTACTTTGCAGGATTTTGCCAAATATTAGCAAAATTTTGAGACAGCTAAAAGATATTTAGATTTTTTAGAAATTCTGAAGAAATTAACAAATATTTTATAAATTTTGGGAAATCTTTTCAACTTTTAAAATATTTTTAATCTGTTCAGAACCTCTTAAATTTCCTATATATCCTTCAAAATTACTCAAACTGTTCTTAATATTTTCAAACCAAAAAATTAAAAAGTATAAAAGTTCCTTAAAATCTTCTACATTTTTAGAAATGCTTTTCTATTTTCTTTAAAACTTAATTTTTCAAAGCAAAAAATTATTTCAAATATTCCCAGGAATTTCAAGGATATTTTTTTATTCTCTTGAAACCAATAAAAATTCTATAAAAGGATCTAAAGTTTTTGCTTAAAATCTTTGAGAAATCTAAATTTTGTTTGCAAGCTTTTAAAATATTCTTGATATCTCTTAAATTAAGTCGACTTTTTAAAATTGTATCTTTAAAATTTTCTATATTCTTTTTCGAAATTTCAGCTTATTTGACATGTTTTGAAATCTTTTTCGATTTTTTCTTACAGCTTATTTTTCAAAATAAAGTAACATTAAAAATTTTCCCAAGAATCTTTAAAAATTCCTTTTGAACCTTTTCAAAGCATCTAGCCATCATAATATTATTTAAAATGATTTTTTCTTTTAAATATGAAATCATTACAATTTTTTTATTGCTCTAAAGAAAAGAAAAAAACTTCTTTTTTGTTGAAAACTAATTTTTTGTCTTCATCTTTTCAAACTTTTCGAAGTTTTGAATTAATTTTAAATCGCTTAAGAACTTCTAGTATCTTTAAAACTAACTTGAATTATTTCTAGAATTTTGTAATCATGCAAAATTAGAAAAATTTTTTTTTTCTTAAGAAAATGTTTTCATTTACTTGAAATCTTTAAAAATTCAAAATTTGTTTAAAATTTTGTTAAATCTTTTGAAGTTCATAATTATTTTAAAATCTTTTCAACGCTTTTCTAAATATCTTTTAAACTAATTCGAACTATTTGTAAAATTTTGTAATTATGAAAAATTGAAAGATTTTTTTTTTTTTTTAATCTTCAACATCCAGTTTCGAAATATTAGGAAATCATTTGATGAATTGTCCAGAAAAAATCTTCCAGTTTTTTTTTTCGATGTACAAAACTCATGGTATAGAAAAATTGTAATCTGTATTTATGGACAAACTGAAAACAGCCGCTAAAAATCATGTTCACGCAGAGCCGCAACAGATCCGGTTTTCGACAACAATGTATCTGATATTTTTGAAATACTTAATAAAATTTCTTTTTTTTAGATAAGACTAGCATCTTCAACTGCGCGCTAAGCGCGCATGTAGTTTTTCGGTTTCTAGAGAAAAATAATTTTTGGTAGAAAATAAAAGTTTCGAATAACTATTTATTTTTTAGCCTCACATGTATTGAAGGCTATATAAATATAATTTCCCTAATATTCCCGAGAAAATTCAAAACTATTTTTGAAAATTTCATTCAACTCAAAATTTCAATAAAAAAGTTAAACTTCAAATAAATAGTTGATTTTACAAGTAAGAAATATGAATTCTCAAGAAAAAATATAAAAGTTGATATTTAAATTCAGAACTAAAAATTTTCAACAACAACAAAGTTGAATTCTTCACCCAAAAAGATTAATTTTTAACCAGTTATATTTTAACTAAAGAAGATTAAATATTTTCAAAGAAAAAGACAAATTTTCTAAAAAAACAATTAAATTTTTTAACCCAAATCTATCTGTTTTTAACGAAAACTTAATGTTCAACCAAATACATTAGATTATCTCAAAAAGCTTAATTCTATTTAAAAAAAAAGAATTTTGAACTAATATTATGAATATTCAGACCAAAAAATGACTTTTTAACAAATTAGTTGAAGTTTTAAGTGAGAAGTTGAATTTTTGTCAGAAAATATCAATTATCAGCGAAAAATGTAATAGTTGATATTTTAATCCAAAAACATTTTTATTTTAAATAAAAAACCGTTAAATTCATTCAAAAACAGATTCTTAACCAAATAGCTGAATCCTCAACCAAAATGATGAATGTTCAACCATGAATATTAATTTTCGGCCAAAAAAATAGTTTTTAACAAAACAGTTGAATCCTCAAGCAAAGCAGTTTTGAATTTTATTCCAAACAGTTAAAATTTTAATAAAAAAGATGAAATTTCTACCAAAAGGATATTTTTTTTTGAGTTTCTATTTCTTTGCTTTTATGTTTAATAAAAATAATTGTCCTATAGGTTTGTTGAGAAAATTCCAAATGAATTTTGGAGATTGCAGATATTTCGAAAAAATATCTAGAACATTTATAGGATTTTTTTATTTTATGGTTTTGACAAAACCTGTTACGAAAAATTTGATTCACTTTGAATGATATCCAGGACTTTCTGAAAATCTTCTAAAATCTTCATTTTGTTTTAATTTTTTAAAAATCTTTTCAAATCTTTAATTAAGTTTGAAAGCTTCTAAAACTCCTAAATATCTTAAAAATTATTCCATTTTTCCTTGATTTTGAAGACATTCTGCAAAATTAAAAATATTGGCTTACAATCTTCCAAATTCTTTTTTAACCAGTTTGGAAATGTTTTTAAATCTTTTTAAATACTCTCTTAAAATAAATGTTGTAAAATAAAATAAATTTTCCTATAAATCTTAAGAAAATTTCTTTATTCTCGGTAAACCTTTCCAAATTCTTAAAAAAAGTCTAATTTTTTTTTTAAACTTCAAAAGTCTAAATTAAATTTTGTTGTTGTTGTGATGTTCTTAAGTTAACAATTTTATTTGTAGCTTTTCAAAACTTCGAAATGTCTCTTAAACCCATTAGACTTAATCACTTTTTTCTAAAATTTTAAAATCATGCAAAATTGAAAAATTTGCTTTAAAACCTTCTAAATTATATTCCAAATTTTTAGGATATCATTTAAATTTACGCATTTTAATCAAAATATGGTAGCTAAATGTTAAGAACAGAATTAAATTAAATAAATAAAATCACTTGTTTGGAAATTTTCATTGATGAAATTGATTGTGCAGAAAATTATTAATATTTATTAATAGAGAGATTTTATCTTATAGAAATAAATGTTTAGAATTTAAATTCCTTATTTGGAATTTGCAATTTTCAAAATTCCAGAAAATTTAAACGAACAAACTGATCAGGTACTAAACGACAATTAGAGCGAGATTTTCGATAATTTCGTTCCATCTATTTTCCGAAATATGTATACATCACCTACATTTGGTAACTTTTTCGAAGATTATAAAAGTATTGAAAAAAATGTATACTCATTATAATTCTCTCAACTATATAAACAAAAAATGGTAGAATGATACAAATGACAAAGCTATGCAAATAAGAATGTCAACATCGTATAATGCAATTCAATAAAAAATCTTTCATTAAAAAATTTATCATTATAATTACGCGAAATTATTCAAATATGTCAAAGTATCACGTAACACGTAATGCGCTTATTATGGGGGGGGGGGTCTGCTGTAGTTCAGCGCCTAGATTAAAGTTACTTACACTTACTATAGAAAGAGTTTCGTTGGGGGTAAGGGGGGGGGAGCAACAAATATATATCGGATTTAGAAAATTACCTATTATTATTATATTGTATCTATTACTATAAATGAAGAAAAATCTTGATTCCGAAATAACTTTCATCAGGCAGTAGATTTAATTAATTTTAAGTACTTTTCATTTTACCTGAAGATTAGACAATCTTCTCTTGATGAAAAATGTTTTATCTATCAAAGATAAGAGAATAGTAAAAAAAAGAGAGAAAATCCCTATTATTTCTTACAAACCTCGATTTCTAGGCAAAATCTAGATAATTTTTATTTAATAAATTGAATTAGATTTAAAAGCATTGGATTAAAAATAAAACTTCGTACGTTACCCGATTTTAAAACTATCAAAAACTTTGAATAAATCGAGTGAAGACCATCTACACCAAATTCAAAAAATAATATTCTGGAAGCCCCTGTGGCTCAACGAGCAAGACTCTCGACTTGTAGTAGGAAGTTTTTGGTTCGATCCCTAGCCTCGGTGGTTTTGTTATCTAGAAACAGCACTTTTAGAAGCACGTGTTTTTCTGCTTAAACGTCAAACCACACATGCACTATGATCGAAATCCAAGAACTACATACCTAATTTAATAATTGTATCACGTAATTTTTATAAAAGTAGTAATTTTGAGACCAGATGCTTCGCAAATCAATCTAATTATTTTTTAAGCCCTTCCTAAAGAGGAACAATTTTGACTGCCAACCGATCAGAAATGAACCAAATTTGGAAGTTCCAGGGATGATATTAATTAAACTAGCAGACGTGTTTTATGCTAAATATGCAAACGATTTTGGAACAAAATGTGTCACATAATTCAGACCCTAACCTCCACGGCTCCATGAGCCAAAAACACGTTTTCTAGTGAAGCTTATCAAAATGAATTTGTACAAACCTCGAAAGGATTATTCGTTAATCTCTTTATGACAGATGAAAAACGTTAACTATCGAGCAGATTGTGTCAAAAGAATTCAGTCTGGTGGCTTTAAAACCCCTTTAAAATTCATAAAGAACCCACACGGTATGGAATAACTGTGAGCCATACACTCATGCACGAGTTTACGCGTTAATCTGTAGAATTGCGGACGTGCTTTCGATTTCGTCCATATTCTTCTGGGGGTTAGAAAGGAGGTTATAAAATCGGCCGGGACATCTAGTGATAAATTTATAACTATTTTTCCCATGCAAAATTCGTATTTTTGAATGAACACCAGATGTCACTGTCGAGATAATGCCCCCTTTTCCCTCTCCTTTCACTAAAATATACAGTGTTGTTTACCAATTTTCTCGCGCTCAAAAACTTTTTCTGGAGGTTCTCGTTTTCGGTTTTCCTTACTAACGTGTGCAGCAATGTAAATAATACAGAAATAGGTGTTTAAAATCGTGTATGACCATCGAAATATTGTAAAAAGTAATTTTTTATAGCGTGAGATTGAAAAATGAAGATGATGTGTAACGTTGCAGTGAGTAATAGGTTAGGTGCAGGTACTACCGCTAGAAGAAAACCTGCAAAGTCGTGCTTATCAATTGGAAAAGTATCATCACAAAATGATCAGCTGTATATTATTTTGCAAACCCTTCAAAATAAACAGGGCACAAAGTATAAGGTAAGTAGATTTCTAGGCATTTTTTAAAATTAATGTTTGCCTATAGAAATATTTTTGAACCAATTTTCTTTGTGTAGTGTTACACCAGGTAACACTATTTTTGTAAATAATTAAATCTAGGAGGATTATTTACTAATGATTTTTGAAATACAAAGTACAGATTGTTGATTTAGATATTATTTAATTTTGAACACTACACTGGAAACTTCTATCTTTTACTTTTACACTTTTTCTGTAGTTGGTTGCATTTTGAAGGTTTTAAATATAATTATGCAACTTTGAGTATTTTCATTTTAAAAATGGTTCCATTTGTACGGTGTACTTCAAATTAAATTCATGAATTTGATATCTCAGGGGCCTTTAAAACGTACGTAACGCTTTTACGGGTTTTGTAACTTAAATTAAATGATACATTAACATTAAGTAAAAATCATTCTATATTTAGATAAACTGAAAAAATGGCCTTGTTTTTTTCTGCTCTTTCCAGGTTAAAGACAACATAGAAAAAGTATTTACGAATTTCATCGAAGAAGGAAAGATGACAATTCGGTTTAAAGAACCGCCACATGATCTTTTCGTGCAGTGCGATGCGATTCAATTAAAAAGTTTCGCTCACATTATGAAGCTTGGGTTTACAAATAAGCTTACTGCATCTGTTTTATCACTTGCTGATTTAAAACCTAAGGCCGTGGCCATTGCCTTTAAAACTAAAGTGAACATTAAAACCCCCGAGAATTATCCAATTCTTGAGGGATTTCCAAGGACGACAATAGAATTATTTCTCACGGGATTAGGGCGCAGATCCTTCGACCGAAATATTTTGAAACTACAAAATCTAAGGATACTAGATTTGTCTGATAATCAAATTACAAGTCTTCCTAAAGAATTAGGATCATTGCCGAATTTGCAAGAACTAAATCTAGCCCAAAATTTGATCGGCAAAGCTCCCAAATCAAAATGGGCTTGGATGGATGGAGTTCATATATCGAAAAATTTGAAACTCTTGGATTTAAGTTCTAACGAGGCAATTTTTATATAATAAATAGTCTAATTATACTGAGTATTTTAATGTAGAACACTCTGCAATTTCTATAAAATTTTATCCTTTTTTTTATTCAATTTCAGATGGCAGAAATACCGGACAGACTTGGAAAGCTGAGTGCCTTAGTAACTTTGAAAGTGAATACAAATTCTTTGCAATATCTTCCACAAAGTCTGGGACGTTTAGAGGCTCTAAAGTTCTTGGATGTATCCAAGAACGAACTTCTCGTTCTTCCAGGGAGCATTCGGAATTTGAGACTAAGTAGTTTGAATATAGCGCATAACAATTTTGTCACATCGAATAATTGTACTGTAGTCAAGTTGAGAATTTCGAGTCTTCTCGAAACTGCTGCTCGAACAGTTTTAAAATCAAGGTGTAAATTCTTTTAAATAGGAACAGGGTGTCTACCTGATCGGAATACTGGGAAAAGGCTCAAATCAATATTAAAAATGTTTTGTTATTTTTTACTCTCTAAAGTCTTTGAATTCTTGAAATTTCGGTGTACGTCAAAATAGTGAATTAATATTTATCTGAAATTATAAATATGTATTTTTGAATGAAAGAGAGAAAGATTTACGTTTTTAAATAATAATGTAAAAACTGTAATTATCATATGGACGAGATATCTGTAATGCTGAATTTGAAAATGCAATTTTCTAAAAGAATTATTATAA
This sequence comes from Belonocnema kinseyi, assembly GCF_010883055.1. NCBI lineage: Eukaryota > Metazoa > Arthropoda > Insecta > Hymenoptera > Cynipidae > Belonocnema > Belonocnema kinseyi. The sequence continues at coordinate 43,726,818 of NC_046665.1, forward strand.
TTCTGGCTTGAAGAGGGAATCTTTCAAAAAATGATAATTTCGAGTTGGTTCAGGAAACTTCCCAAAAAACTTAAAATTCTGAGTTTTACTTTGATTTAAAAAAGAAGTTTAATTATAAAAGTGTAATTCTGAATTGGAAGAGTGAATTTATCGAGAAAAATTATAATTTGAATCTGGAACAAGACATTTTTCAAAATAATTACAATTTCGACTTCAAACAGAGAATTTCCTGGGGGACAATTGAGAAATGATCGGAAATTATAAGTCACCCGTTGGATAGACACTCTGAAGAAAGATACTGTTTTTCTAAACTCGACCCTTATTAAATTCTGGACAATACATTTAATTTTGTTATATTTGGTCTTAATTTCAGGATGCATTACGACGCAAGCAGCATTCCATTCACGCTCATGACGTATTTGGAGAATACACAATATTGCGTTTGCGGAAATGCTTGTTTCGATAACTACATACGAAATCCTATGTTACTTCCTCCAAATAGGTGCGCTGATTCTACTGTTTCTAGTGGATATTCGTCAATTCCGCTCGATTGTTACTTTTGCTCGCTTCGATGTCACAGACGGTACTGTGGATAAATACGAGATGCTTTTTTACAGAGGACTCATTTATTATCCTGTAAGTTGTAGTTCAAAATACATTATTTATGACAAATAAGCTACTTGGATCCGTTTCAAATCATATCACACCATTTAATTTCTTATGCGCACTTTTAAATACTTATAACAGAATTATTCCACTAGTGACTCCAGTTCGTCAGTCGGTGTAATTAAAATTTTTTTTTTTTTTTTTTTGGTAAATATCCAAAAAAAGTAGGAAAAATAATCTTAAAAAAATTGGCAAACCCCCTGAATTGGTATAGAAAGGTAGGCTTGCGCTAGTACTGACTTTTTAAACCTTTTTCTTTTTTTGTTAAGGGAATCTAATACATGGATCAAGTGACCAGATTTCTACCTTAAACAATTTTTTACTTGTAATTTACGTTCACACCAAATGAGATCAGGGTGGCCGCTGGACTGGGAATTTTCTGAGACTGGGAAAAACCGGGAAATGACAGTGAATTTATTTCTTGACCGGAAATTTTACGAATTTTAAGAAGAAACATTTGCCCAAATTTGATTTCAATAGTTTTGTAAATAATTAAAGTATAAAAAAACTGAACAATAATTGATTTGACACAAAGATTCTAAATCCATTCAAAATTTGAGAATTTCCAGATTATAACTGTTTTAATTCGAAAGTCTTAATACGAATTGAGAATAATATAATATCATTTATTCCGATCATTTTATTTTTAAATAACAATTTTAATGATTCATCAATAAAATATTTTTAATTTAAAGTTTTAGGTCTTCCTTTATATTATTTTTTATATTAAATTGAATAGATAAATTAATCAATACATTATTTTTATTAGTTTTCTTAGCGATTAAATTTTTCACTTTTTATCATTTGTAAACAAAATTTGAGTACTTGAAATATCTTTAAGTAATTAAAAAGAAGTGTGTTAACATTCTTGTTTAGAACTTGTAAATACATTTTTTAAATTAACCGAAGTTTTTCTACAACTTTTGGAAAATCCTGCAAATTAAAAAAAAATTCTTAAAATCTTTTTAAATTTTCTGTTACAAATAATTTTTCAAATGAAAAATCATTTCAATTTTTCTAGGTATGTTAAGAAAATGTTTTTATTCTTTTTAAGCCTTTCACAATTCTTAAAAAGTTTCTACATTTTTTGGTTGAAATCTGCATTTTGTTTTAAATTTGGCTGTGGATATTTGCACCAAAGTTTCGGTACGAATAGCCCACTTTTTCGGGGCACAAACTTCGAGTAAATGATATGAAATCATTTCAAGTTCTAAATTTCATTAAAATCTTTTAGCAAACTTCTAAATGTCTCTTAAAATAACTCTAATTTTTTCTACAAATAATAAGTGTTCCTATTGTTATTTATAAATTCAAGTATTAAGGATTTTTTTTAATTTGCATGATTTTCTCAAACTTGTAGGAAAAATTTAATTCATTTACAAATATATTTAAACCAGGGATTCGAATGAAATTAAGGGACATTTTTGGATATTTGCCAATTATTTCGATAAATTTAAAAGAATTTGGTTAAAAACTAAACTTAGTCTAAAAAATTATGAAAATGTAATGAGTCTACGAAGGCACAATGTAAAAATGATATTTTAATCGAATTTTATATAAAAAAGAATGAAAAGGAACGTAACGAAACTTTCGTTACGTTGATTTTTGTTTCTTTCCCCATAAAAATTTTACGCAACAAAAATTTGACAATGTGCCTCCATGGTTGCATTATTGTTTAGTAACTTTTCATACTTAGCATTATTTTCAGGTAAATTATATGAAATTTTAAGAAATAATTGGAAAATATATGAAAATTCCCCTTAATTTCGTTCGAATCCCTGATTTAAACGTTTCGAAAAAAATTCAACAATGATTTTAAATTTGGAAAAACATAAAACCACTTCTAGATTTCTCAATATTTTGAAATAAAAAGTTTTTGAAGGATACTTAAACTATTTAAAATGAAAATAATTGAACTTCTAATTTAAAAAATTCTTAGGCTAACAAAAATTATTTTTAATTTTTTAATTTGTCTAGCTTAAAATTACTTTTAAAAAATATTATTTTGCAAATTTTTTAAGTTCATCGCTTGATTCTTTACTTAGAGTATTGAAAATGTTACGTGGATTTATCTTTTTGGAATATAATCTGAATCTTTGAAGTCTGTAATTTATAAGAGTTCTAAATTTTGCAGATTATCTACATTTCATTTTAAAAATTCAATTGAAAAGTGTTAGTACCTTTCATTTCATACGTGTAAATTTAATTTGCTATTTATTTAGTTTCCCAAAGGTTCAATTTCCCATGTATGACATCCACTTCAGTTTTTTTAACTTTCAGAATAAAAAAAATCCACAAATCCTTACACCCTGTAACTCACTAGATTCACCGAGGAATATTGCTACTTTAAATTAAATCACTTTTAAATGTAATGCATCTAAAATTGGGACTTTAAACTTAACTTCATCCCAAAAAAGGAGAGATTTTATTTCAATTTCTATATTTTTAAAGCAGTACTTTATTATAATACAGTTTCTAAAACTATTATAGATTTTTCCCGAGCCAGTGAATTAAAAATTCCCGCGTAAATACGACTGGGCTGTGATTGGCTGCTTTCAAAATGCCACATTGTCGTCTGCTAAATCAGCTGATATGAACAATAGGATGGAAAGTTTTTGCGTTTTTGTTGTTAATGAAATCGCCGAAATGTAAGTTTTACTTAGAAGTTTGAAAAGTCTTGTAAATATTGAGATTCATCTCGCTTATTTGACTTTTTTACGAATTAAAACAACTTGATCAATATTGCTTAGCTATGTCTATCTTATTTTACTATACAACAAACCACGTAACCTAAAACCCGGATACGAACCTTGCATTTGGTGTGATAGTAATTGTTTAGTATTGTTTATAAGTATCTTATTTTTAATAAAACAAAAAATGCTGTCTCGACGAATTAAGTTTTTGAATAAAAATGTGATAGTAAGGATGTATATTAGTGAAGGAAAGTTTAAAAGTGCAGCATCAATCAGGAAGGAGTTTTTGGATTATTTTTTGAAAGATCATTCTTTCGTTCGATCCAGTCCTGTTATGAATTTAAATGATCCTAGTACGCCTTTCGTAAATGCGGGAATGAATCAGGTATGTTTTTATTGCAATTACATTTTATTTCGGGTAGAATTCAGAAATATTTTTGAGTAATTACATATATCAGGGTGGCCATCTGGCAGGGAAGTCAGGGGAAACAAATTTGTCAGGGAAAATAGAAATTGATGTTTTAATATTTTTTTGGAAGCACTTCCTAATATCAATATGAATATTTTTTCAATGTACATTCTGTAAAAACAGAATTCGATTCTTAGTCTTTCATTTGTAATTATTTATTTATTGGTAGTTTCAATACATGTCCTTTACTCTATTAATCCACACTGCCATGTAAAGCTCATTTTTCTGGCTTGTTTCACTATTTTGTTTGGCACATTATTGAAACCTTATTTGCTTTTGTAATATTTTCCTGTCAGGGAAATTCGTCTAAATGTCAGAGAAATTGGAAAATTCAATCTTGTGGCCATCCTGATATATTCAACTACATACATTCTGTATTTAGTTCAAGGGAGTATTTTTGGGGCATTACGATCCCCCGTCGCTTAGAGTGGCAAATTCACAAAAATGTATCAGAGTTGGAGGAAAACATAATGATTTGGAAGAAGTTGGATCTGATACGTATCATCATACTTTCTTCGAAATGCTGGGAAATTGGTCCTTTGGAGATTATTTTAAAGTATATAAATTTTCATATCACCTATTTAAATAATGTTTTTACATTAAGAAAGAATGCAATATAATTTTTCCAAAAAAGAATTCAAGCTTTTAATTGATAATAATTAATTTATTAAATTTCCAATTTCTGTGGGTATTATTATTTAACTATTATACCTGAAAGAGCAATCCTGATTTAAAACCGGTTTGATTAATTACTTGGATTGAAATAGAATATACTTTTGTGAAACTATGAATGTTGTGATTTCTGTGATGTATTTCATGTTTTTTTTAGGAAGAAGCTTGTAAATATGCATGGAATTTACTAACTGGTCCTTTTGGAATTAAAAAAGATCTTCTGTACGTTACTTATTTTGGTGGCGATGAAAAATTAGGACTAGAACCTGATTTAGAATGCAAAAACATTTGGTTACGACTTGGGGTGCCTGAAAATCGAATTTTGGCTTTTGGCGCAAAGGATAATTTTTGGGAAATGGGTTCAACTGGTCCTTGTGGTCTTTGTACAGAAATACACATAAGTGAAAGCCCCGATGAGCCTCTAAATCTTATGGAACTCTGGAATATAGTTTTCATCCAGAACGAGAGGTACCGAATACCTATAAGAATTGCAGAATTTGATTATATTTTTGGGATGTACTTTTTCTAAAATCGGATAAATTGCAATTAAAACCAAAGTTTTTTATATTAAAAATTGAATTAATTACAGAGTTGAAAATGGTCAAATAATTAAATTGCCAAAGCATCATGTTGATACAGGAATGGGCTTTGAAAGACTCGTTGCCGTTTTACAAAGAAAAAAATCAAATTATGACACAGATCTTTTTGTACCTTTATTCGAGACTATTGAGAAATCTTCAAAAGTTCCAAAGTATGAAGGTAAATTTGGATCTGACGATAAAGAAGGTCTTGATACTGCATATAGAATTTTGGCTGATCACTCAAGAATGGTGACTGTTGCATTAGCTGATGGAGTTTTACCCGATCAAAAGTACGATTTTTTCTACAATATTCTACTCTTTTTTTCCAAATCTTGTTCTATGTTATAAATATTCTTTCTCGTTCCAATGACTTTCATAGTCAATGTATAGAATACTTTAAAATTATCATACAAATTATATTTATCGCTTTTAGTCAAAAGCTGAGAAGAGTTTTGCGAAGAGCGTTGGACGTGAGCGAGAAGACTTTTAGGAAAACTGATTTAGTCAACGAATTGTCTTTTCGAGTAGCAGAAATGCTGGGAGAAACCTATCCAGAATTGCACAGGAATTTAAAACAAGTACAAATTATTAAACTATTTTGTTTTTGTTAGATTCAATTTGTGTGTTATTATCTATTATTTTATTATCTTTGCAAATGGCATTAGGTTCAAAATATAATCCGATACGAAGAGGAAGTTTTGAAAGCCTTACGAGAAACGTCAGGAAAAAAATGGGAGAAAATGGTTAAAGAACGTTCAGCCTTATCTGCAGTTACAGATTACATGGTTTCTGGCTTAATTCCGGGATATAATGATTTGCAATCGATTTTGAAAGACGAGGAACCAAAAATGGAAACTTTACCAGGAGAATTTGCATTGAAATTATACGACACATATGGATTAAGTAAGACCACAATATCCGAATTGGCTAAAATTGAATCCCTAAAGTTTGAGATGAGTGCTTTTGAGGAAAATCTAAAAAAAACTAAAGAACGCTCAAGGGCTAAAACGAAAGAGAAGCTATATAAAGAACCAGTAAGCAAATTATCTTTAGACGTGTTGGAAAGATTCAATGTGCCGAGAACAGACGATTCTCTGAAGTACGATTATAGTTTCGATCATAAAGAATATTTTTTTCCTCCCGTAAGGAGCAAGTTGTTAGGACTAATTATTAATGGTACATTTTTATGTCTTCTGTATAAAGCAAGGTGGCGACTGGATCTCAAGACGTTACAATTTTTTACGTTTAGAAACTTAAACACAACTTTTTGAGGTCCAGAAAATGACGAAATTCTTTCACACTTGAGTGGTCGGTGGTCACCTTGTAAGAGCTTAAAACATTTTGTTATAGTTCTGGAGTTTTTATTCTTTGTAATATTTTAGGTAATTTGAAGTTATCTCCGGAAGAAAGTGATTGTATTCTTGAAAAGGATGATTTTCTGGGAAGAGAAGTTAATATACTTTTGGATAAAACTCCCTTTTACGTTAAAGAGGGAGGGCAGACTTTTGATAAAGGATATGTTCAAATCAAAAGTCTTCTGTTTGATATCTACGAAGTGAGAAAAATTCGTGGATATGTTTTTCACGTGGGATATGTTGTCAACAATAAATCCAGGTGCGACTTCAAATAAAAATTAAATTTCCATTAGGAATTAAAAGCTGATTTAAATAATTATTACGAAATATATATTTTTTAGAAAGCTTCCTGTACAACAATCAAAACTTAGTCTAAAAGTCGGAGAAGATTCTCAAGCTTGGGTAAATTCGAGAAGGAGATTAAGTGCAATGAGACATCACACCGCAGCCCATTTATTAAATGCAGCACTGCGAAAAGTTTTACCCGCTATAGGGCAACGAGGAAGTTCAGTTGGAAAAGATAAATTATCATTTGAGTGCAGCTTATTCGGTCAAAAATTAACCAACGAACGAGTCGTGGAATTAGAAAAAGTCGTCAATGACTGCATTAATTCTGACGCACCAGTCGAAACTAAAATTGTCAACATGTCACGAATGATGGCTGAGGATAATCTTACTGTCATACCTGGGGAAATTTATCCGGAGACAGGAATAAGAATCGTCAACATAGAGAGTCCATTTCTAAAATCGAAGCAAGTATACTCGACTCTGAAATACGCTACTATTTACCCTATTTGACACTTTTTTTAGTGATACAACTTAAACGCAAAAATGATTGAAATTAGAAAAAATTATTTTTATATACGGTGAATATAAATTAATTAATGATTTTTTAAATTAAACTGTACTTAAAGGATTAAAAAGTAAACAATATTTTATTTTACAAGAAGATTCGAAATCAGTTTACAATTTTAGAATTTCCAGATTTTAACGTTAAAAATTAAACTGTTTCAATTGGAAAGTCTTATTAGTTAAACAAATGAAAGCTCTTGATTGAAAATTCACAAAATATTTTTAAAAAATTCAATTACTTAAAAATAAGATATTCATAATTAAAGGCTTCTATTAAATTTCGCATATTGTTTCAGTCTAAAATATTCTTTAAAAAAAAAAGAAAATCATTACTTAATATTTGAAAATATTTGACTTTTTATGTAAAATCAGTAACTCTAAATTAAATATTCGTACAGAAATTTCTGCGCAAATAGCGCATGGCCTAATTTAAATAAAAATATAGATTTCTTAAAATTTCGAAAAAAATTTAAAAGATTGTTGAAATGCTTTAACAGAATAAAAAAAAATCCCGTGAGATTACTATAGAAAATTTTTAATGATTTTTTATTTTTAAGTTAATTTGAAGAAAGTATTTAAAAAGATTTACAAAATTATAAAAAAATGTATGTGAACGATTTTAAGGAAATTTTTTAATCTGGCTGGATTTTTTGTTTTAAAATTGTAGGAAAAATGCGAATCACTTAAAAAGATGTTTAGAAGTTCTGAAAAAAAATTCAAAAATACTTTTAATTTAATTGAAAATTGTTCAGTAGAAAAGTTTTTGTAGCTTGTATTTTATACGTGCAAATTATTGAGAATTTGACTAAAAACATTTTCAGTTCAAAAACTTTTAAACTTTGTTTTTAAAAGATTAAAATTCAGGATTTTCATTTTGAGTGCTTTAATTTGCAGCTCAGTTTTTATTACTGTAAATTGAAATTTTTCTAGCTTTAGAGTTATAATTTTTTAATTTCATTGACCGTGACAAATGCTTGCAAACCGGGAAATGGCAGAGAATTTTTTCCCGATATGCTATCGATGTCCTAATACTCGGCCCTTGATCGAGTTAACGCTTAAACAATTTGAATAATGCCTATGTTTAACCGTTTATACAGAGCCCCCAAGTTTGTGTGTATTTCACCGCGACAAAATTTTGGATAAATAGCTCAAAACCGAGTCGCAGAGGCGCTACATTTGCCATACGCACAAAATTGTCTCATAGGTTATAAATCACAGAAAATAATTATTAAATATATTTTTAACGGAGTGGCTATTTCTCCATACATTTATGTCGAAATAGCCGACGATATCTTATGTCGACATACAAGTATGGCGAAATAGCCGACGGTAGCTTATTTCGACATACAATTGTAGCCAAATAAGGACGGTATTTTGTTACGCCCTTTCGGAATATATGCAGGAGAGGTTGACGGTTAAAATCAGGAGAGTGACTTATTTATTATTATATGGTAGATTATAATAAAGAGATCAATAATTAAAAAGGCAATTGTAATTGCACCAGTGAAACATGATAATGAGGAGAGTTAACCTCAAAATCTTAAGACATGGCTCAGAGTTGGTTCTGACTACTGCTGTCAGATGGCGCTAAAAACGAATGCGCGAAATTTAAATTTCATTATACTTTGCTATTATAGCTATGAATAAAACATTTCAATTTTAGGAAAATAATAATAAATTGTCATGTCCGAATCTATTTCAGTTCATGCAACTTCAAGTAACAGAATCATTCACTTCTTTAGTATGTTGTGCATTGTAGACTTTAGTGGGAGGTATTTCTTGTAAAACGTTTTAAAATAAGCAGAGTTTTTTCTAGAATTTTCTCAAATATATCGTCAGAAAAAAAATCCATGCTTCGAGAGAAAAATTCTCGTGGCCGCAAAAGTGGCTTAACCCACATAAAACGTATATAATGTGTCTCAAATAGAATTAAGGGCATGTGATACTTAGAAAATTGTCGATTTTACCAGTTTTAGGTTCCCCCGGCTTTTTTCTAGAATAATAAATATTTTGTCTTAAAAATTTGGGAAATGATAAAGAACATGCTAACGGACGTCCCCACACACTTTTTTTGTGGGTTAATTAAAAAAAGTTTTAACTTAACAAAATGTGATTAATTTGCATAGCGCTTAGGAAGTAGTATCGATTTTTTTAGTGTTAGATTCCCACGACTTTATTCCTAGGATAAGAAATATTTTTCCTTAAAAATTTGGGAAATGATAGCGAACATGCTAACGGACGTCCCCATACACTTTTTTGTGTTTTTTTTTTTATCAAAAAACATAGTAATTAATCTCCCGGAACTAACCCTTTTTGCAGGCAATCAAAAAAGTTTATTTCTTAAATAATTTTCAGATTATCGGAAAGGCAGAGATGAAAAACGATGTAACCTCAAAATAATGCATATGCATACAATTTTCATTTAGCACAACAAATTTTTTTGTTATTATCCCTCAAAAAAGAGTCCGGAGACGTCCGTTATGATATTTTATAGAATCTCCGAATTCAGTTTTTAAAAATTTTCATTTTTGTGGAAAAAAAGCCGGGGAAACTGTAAGTATCACATGCCCTTAAACATGTAACAAACAAAAAATAAAAAGGTGGAGTACTTGACAAAATAGTAATTTAATATTTTCAGAAGAATATTGTAACTTTCAAAATTTTCCTCATTCCTCGACAGATCTGGAATCCGGAAGGAAAATTTAAATATGTATATTAAGTAAAAAGTTATAGCTGTTTAAAAACAGAATTTGTAGGTATTTTTAAAGAAATGTTCAAAATGCAAATACTGATAACATCAGTTTTTTTTTTTATTTGGGAAAACAAGTGCCGTTCAATTTTCTCTAAAATACAACATATTTTGTCGCCAAGGTATTCTACGATTTGAGACGTTTTTTTTTCATTTTATTCAAAATCTTTAATATTAGATTAATTGAACTGAAACTCAAGTTTTATCTTCGCAATCAGCGATAGAACACAGATGAATAATTACTTTTTAAGAACCACCACCCACAAGTCTGTTGTTAGTGTTCCAAAAAAGCCCCATAAGTAAAAAATGGGGTATGCGAGTATTTGGCCACTTTATACTGATAACTTGTTACTTAAAGAAATTGTTTTTAGCAATTTTCTCGTAGAATAATGATAGAAAATTTGAGTTTTTTCCACAATTTTTCACTTTTTGTCCAATTCTCAATTAAAGTGAGTTGCGTTTATTGTGATTAATATTCAATTTGATTAATGCTAGAAAGTTGGGGTTTTTCTAAAATTTACAAATTTTTGCCTACTTTTCACTCAAGGTGATCTAAAAATTAATTTAACTTAGCAAAAATAATGATTCAAACAAATTATTATTGTTTATAACTGTTTTCTTCTTTATTAATGCTATATAGTTGCGTCTTCTTAAATGTTTAACTGTTCACCCACTTTTTACTTAGTGAAGTAATAAATAATGCATTTTAACAAACAATTGTTTAAACAATTTATAATTGTTATCTATTATATTTATTATTACGTTATATATTATATCTTCTCTTAGACAAGTGCTAAAAAGTTGCTGTTTTTTGAACTCTTAAACTTTTTCTCCAGGGTTCACTTACAAGTAATAATTGATCTTGCACAAGAGGCAAAAACAAATAGTGGAATAATTAGGAGTGGGTGGGAGGACTAAGTCTGTAAAAGACCTGTAAAACTTTCGTTCTAAACTACCACATGAACTTTATTGCAAGGCGCAAAAGAAAAATTTGGAATTAAAACTATTTTTGTATTCTTCTCCCCTCCCCCCCCCTGGAAAATAATATTTTTAATGTTTGTTCTCTAATGTTTATTCATTATTCCTGCATAACTAAAAAGGCAAAACACAGTTAAACATTTCAAGAAAATACGCAACTTTCTAACATTAAGCAAAGATGATTTATTAATATTATATTGTCATTAAAAGTTTATTTTTATTCTCCTAAAATTGAAATGTTTCATTCGTAGCTATAATAGCAAAGTATAATGAAATTTAAATTTCGCGCGTTCGATTTTAGCGCCACCTGATAGCGGTGTTCAGAACCTCCTCTGAGCCATGTCTTGAGATTTTGAGGTTAACTCGCCTGTCATTCTCATGTTTTGCTTGTGCAATTACCATTGCATTTTTAATGATTAGTTTCGTTACTATAATCTACCATATAACAATAAATAAGTTACTCTCCTTATTTTGACCGTCACCCTCTCCTGAATATATTCCAAAAAGGCGAAACAAAATACCGTCCTTATTTGGCCATAATTGTATGTCGAAATAGTCGCAGCCTATTTAGTGTGGAAGCAGTAAAACCATTTTTTTAAACACATAACAACAATTTTGTAGAAACTGAATGTTCAATTTAACCAAGTATTCTCGAAAAATTGAGAAATATTTTTTGTTAAAATAGCACTGACGTTATCATAACCCTTCATCCCTCGCATACATTTCAAAAAAAGGTCTGCAGATTTCTCCTGTAAATTCATTAATTTTAATTTCATCGCGATTATGAATAAACGAGTTAATAAAAATATATTCAATCAATATATTTGTTCGCGTTGAGGACATGACAAGCAAGGATGTCCATTTGATCAAATTCGCAATATCAGTTCTCTAAAAATTAAATACTATATTTTAAGGAAATTGTATGTCTATAAGGAAAAGAGTTGTAAAATAATGTTCTTGTTATGATTGTAAACAAGTCACATTAATGAATTTAGTGGAGAAATCGTCAGCCTTTTTAAAAAACGCATGAGATATTTAGGGTTGCAGTAACGCCAGTAAAATTTTCGATAATTTTTTTTTTATTTGGTCACAAGATTTTTAAAAATTAAAATATTGAATCAACAGATTTGACAATTAAAAACTTTTTAAATGTACCTTCTGCTCTCCGTAACATGAAAAACATATTTATTAATTATTTTTAGTGGTTTATCACATTTGTGACAGCTTACAAGAAAATAAAGAGGTTGTGTGTGGCCTAGTTGGGGTCATCAATGACACAAAGTTTGTTTGTGTGTGTGGTGAATATAGCGCCTCGGCGACAGGGCTTTGAACTGTCTACCTAAAACTTTGTCACGGTGAAATACACGCCAGCTTGGGTGCCCTGGTTTATAGACATTAATTCAGTAGAAAAATTCATTCAGTTAAACTTTCCATCTCTTTCGATTTCTTTTTGTTATTTACGCTTACTTTACACAGTTAAACTTTACAGGTTAATTTTTAAAATAACAAACACAATTTGAAACCAACTGAAGTTAGTTTAAATTTAAAAAAAAGGAAATTGAAAACGATGGAAAATTTAACCGAATTAACTTTTCTACGGGTTAATTAAATGTCTAAACATTTTAACGTAGAAATTATTTTAATTGTTTAAACGTTCAACGGGTCAAGAGTAGAGTTCTAGGATCTCTGAAAAAATGAAGTTTATTTAGTTTAAAATTAAATTTATCGTGTAACCATGCTTTAAGAAATGGAACTAAAAAGTTTGATAAATTAACTTTCTTTTAACAATATAAACTAGATCCATAACATGCAAAATTGTCAATAAAATATGATGCATAGGATTTTCTTTAATTCAGTTAAATACATATAAAGAATTATTTTATAAACCTTTTCTATATGCATAACCTCTGATATCATTTTGTTCGTTGATAAAAACAAAAATATTATTAGTTGCAGGTTTTTATGAAAGCTTTTACTCCTTATTCCTGAAGAAATCATTTTTTCGGAATTTATTGTCACTTTCGCGACTTTTTTAAAATCATTCTAGTTGATCCAAGGGCTTTATGATTTATATACATATAATTTGATTATTTTGCAAATTTCATGCCACTATTTTGCTACTATTTTTCAAATTTCATCCCACTATTGTTATTACTTTTTTATCTCTGAAGTGAGTCTAAACCCTGGTATACCTTATAGACAAATAAAAATCAAATTATTATTAAACCTTAAATTGTTATTTCTGTTTTGTTTTTTAGAGAAGCATGCTGTGGAACTCACGTTCACAGGACTGGCTCCCTGGGCCATTTTTGTATTTTATATCTCAAATCGCAAGGAGCTGTTAGCGTTGATATTCATGCAGCTGCTGGTCCTGTAATGCGATTAGCTAAAATTGCAGGAAAGAACTTGAAAAATAGAGTAGAAAGATTGGAAGAAGAGTTTAAGGCTAAACTAACACTATGCGATGAATTAGATTCTGAAATTCATGATATCCAACGTAATCTGATGGAAAAGGGCGATAAAATTCTAATTTCTTATGTCGATTATCGTGAGTGTCAATCCAGACTTTCGAATTTGGCGAGGGCAATACTTTTGCACAGAAGAACAAGCGCTAGGTAAAGTTTTCATGATTTCAGTCCTTGGTAGCAAGAGTTTATGGAGATAATAATTCATTTGTTCAATTTTAAGGGACGGTCTCGAGACAGAAATTAGAAAATTACAAAAATGTACGACTGTGCCGTTTATCATCCATTGTATGCAATCAAGTGATGCCTCTATCAATGATGTGCCATTAAAAAAATTGGAAAAACTTTGCCCTGATCTTCCGATATTAGTAATTGTTTTTAGCAAAAAATGTATCAGAGCAAAATGTTGCGTCCCAAGGGTAAATATTTTATTTAAAGAATGACTGGCAAACTGTGGCCTATTAAATATTTTTTCAATTGATTTCTGTATATTTATTTTTAGAAAATGGTTTCGAATTCTTTCAACGCTTTAAGCTGGATGGACTCAATCATAAAAATATTCCAATCCCAAGCAGACACGCCTCAAGGTCAAGATCCACTTTTAGTTCGGAATATGAAAACTTCGAGATTACCTTGGGATGAAATCGAACCTTTGGCCATAAAAGCCTGCACTAAGGCAAAAAATTTTGCCGTTTTAGCTTTAAATGTATCGAAAGAAAAGCAAGCGAATAAAACTAAGAATTAATAGAATATATGGATTCTTTTGTAAACTCTTCAAGAATTTTCTTCCCCTAAAACACGAGAATGCCTTTTACTTCCAATACGTTCATGTTAAAAATAACATTGTGAAAAAGTTGTGTGGAAAAAATGAATTTGAATTAATATATTTTTAGAAATATACTCCCAACTCTCGCTTTCAGTCCCCCATTTTTGGCCTTCCTGGAACTGTTGGCGCCCGCAGTTTTCAGGAGAGCAGGGTGCGAGCGGTGTGTATCACTTATCCCACCGAAGTCAATCTAATCCACAGGAAACCATCTATCCCTTAGGACCCCATTTATTCCGCGGGACCCAACCTAAACTTCAGAAGCCATCACCTATTCCTCGGGATATCAGTTGTTCCATGGGACCTCACTTGTCCAAGGAAAAAATGGATTGAAATTCGCTTTTGCCTCGGCACTTAAAGAAGACCTGTAAAAGAACAGGACCAGGACTCACGTCGAAAACTTGGACGGACAGGTGTCAAATATGCTGTAAGATCCCGGAGGGCTATTTTATAGCGGGCGCTTGCGTCTTCATCCCGCAAGTTTCTTGCCAGCGTATTTTTGCAAGCTTTAAACTATATTCCAAATGAAAAAAATAGTTACCGATAATGTACTAAACAATTATAATACAACTTACATTCAACTCTCTGTTTAGTTCCAGTGTCGGGGGTTGTCTGCAAATATCATTGAAACGAAAGCGGGGGAATCAAGACTAATAGTCAGGGCCGCCTGAAACGTTTCGAATTGGAATATATATTGTTGCGCAATATACCCAATTGGGTACTCGCGCACTGCGCTCCTTCCAATGCGATAGTCGCAACCGCTCTCGCCCTGCTCCCCTGAGAAACTGTGTAGACCAGCAGTTCTATGAATGACTAAACCGCGGGGAACTAAGGTGGATTTGTAATTAGTAAATATATCGATTTATACCCAAAAAAAAAAGAAATTAAATTCGCATGTATCGCTAGGATTCGAAAATGTCCTCCTATGCCTACTATAAGAGCCAAATAATGATTATCACTAGGGCAAGTGTAGGTATTACTGCGGATACTCTATTTATTGCGGTTTCAAATACAAACAATGATTTAGAATGTTCTGAATGTATATAATGCGTTGAAGCAATTCAGAAAATTATTATGTGATTTATTTATATACTTATCGCCAATGAATCAACACAAGTAGCTATGTTTTTAACTAATTTATTCAATATATTTTTTGCCGAAGAAGTATTTGGACACGATATGCCTTTATGAACAGATTACTGCGGATTTCCAAACGCTATATCATAACCTTCAAACAAATCTTTCTTAGTCGCTAGTGATAATGCCTGTCAAAGTCGCAGTGTGTCTCTAAGGTTACAGTATTGTAATTAAAAAAGAAAAAATATTAATAAATTTATAAATAAGCATAATTTAAATTTCCCAAAATATTTGCAACTTCACTGAAAATAAAATCGCAGTATTATCAGCGCAGTGATTGGATTACAGCAGTAGTTGGCGCGCAGTAAATCATGCAAACCCGCAATAATACCCATATATAACATTTTTTTTAGATTCACATTTTTCACGTAAATCTGATTTCTTTTCAGGATTGAACGACTGAATTATATTAATTAAATGCCAAATATTTATTCACAAAATAATGCATAACGAATGTTTTCTTAATATTGGTATCTGTAATTTTTTCACAGAGATATCTAATTGCCGGTTAGCTTTGATATTAACTGCACAAATTTTATTTTCACTTTTTGTGTTAATTCTAACTTTTGAAAATTTATTATAAATGTGTTATATATTAAAAGTGACAAATTGAAAAACAAATTGAAAGAAGTCGTTACAGAATTGCAACGCTTTTCGAGTTACAGGGCTTCACCCCCCCCCCCCTCCCCCCCAAGTTTCCATTTCCGGGTAAAGAAAATCCGTAATTTCTTTTTAGAAATTTAAAAATTAACACGTGCCACCGAGCACTTTAAAATTTCATTTAATTAACATTGGCAAATTTCAGGTTTTCGAAAAATTGAACTCATCCCTAATAGCACGGAATGTTCCAGAAACGTGCCTGGAACGTTGCACGGGAACCTTCGGAACGTTCAAAGAATAAGTTATCGTTATTGTTATTATTATTATGAATAACCGATAAAACGTAAGTGATAGGTCAAAATTAACGTCGGTTTATGATGCAAATACCATATATTACAATGTACTGTATTCGGTACTTGAAACTCAAAAATGACATCTATTTTTACGTATCTCTTACGGTTCACAAGATAATTGTTATTAAAAATAACAATAATGGAAGGTTCCCCACAGGTTCCAGTGGAAAATTCCTGGAACGTTCTCAAGCGGCGGACATCTTACACGCTCAGGGAACGTTCCACTGGAATATTCTGAAGGTTCCCGCGGAACGTTCCAGGCACGTTTCCGGAACGTGCCGTGCTATTAGGGATACTTCAGGGTTTGAACGAAGCATGCCAGGTTTGTTAGGGATTCAAAAGGAGGGTCTACGCCGTACGGAATGAATCCATACTAATTACTTGTGCGTGTGTGTGTGGGGGGGGGGGGGTAGAAATAAAAGTTATTAGTGCGATTTTATTTTGTGGAAACTCCTCTTCAATCCATAAAAAACTTGACGCGAAATATCTGAATAGTCACTGAAGATTCTCAGGCTCAGAGAAGTTTCAAAAAATATTATCCGTAGGTGTCAGGTAAATATTTTTAAAGTTCCAGGTAGCTCGTTTAAATTGACTGAAGGCAATTGTTGCGGAATGGCGCATATTAATATAATTAAGAAATATTTTCATAATATTTATCAAAGCGGGAAATGTGCGGGTGAACTTGTATATTTTAACGCCGGCCAAAGATTACCCGGAAAGATCCCGCCAGGCTTCTGTGTTGAATTCTCTTGTCCAGCATTCTCACTGTATAGAGCCCGCCGGGATTTCCACTGGGCCCCGCACTTTCCAAGAAAAAAAAGGAATAGAATTTGCTTTACGCTCGGCACCCCCCCCCCCCCCCCCCATAACACCATGATCTACTGACAGTTACGTCATTATCAGGGAATTTATATAAACTCTCATGGTTGTTTTGTATATTTCTATTGACATAACTTCATAACCTTTTATAACATTTTTCAGTTTTCCACATAAAAGTATTTCTTTTTTGTCGTTGCTGCAATTCAATTTGTAGAGTTCCGTTTATTACTTTAAAAATGCAAGGAAAACTGCGTAAGGAGAAGTATAACGTATGGTGTTATTTCTTTAGAAATTTGCAATATTAAATTTGTTTTCTCGTATGCATTCCATGTTTAATCAAAACTCTTCAGCATCTAATAACTTCAGTCAAAAGTTATGGAATAACAATATCCAATTTCAAGTCAAGAAATAATTCAAATCAGCTACTTTGAATGACGTCATTTTTCAGCCAATGACGCGCACCTTCGTAACAGATGCGTCATTCCGCCCTCGCGAGTTTTTAGAAAGAGGTAGGGATTTTACCAAAAATATTTCTGTGACCCATCACAGGAGTGCCCCACCCCACAAAAAGATGTTGGAAAGGAGTAGGCATTTGACCAACATTAATTCTGTGATTAGTCACAGGGGTGCCTTCCCATCCCAGGACATGTTGGAAAGAGGTATGGGTTGATCAATATTATTTCTGTGACAAGTCACAGGGGTGCCTTCACGAAATATTGGGAAGGGTTAAGGATTGCCCAAAATGAGTTCTGGAAGCCGTCATAGGGGTGCCTTCCTGCCCCCACGAGATGTTGGAAACGCAGTAGGCACAAAGTTTGGAGACGTCTTTACGACATCGTTATGACATATTTACGACAACTTTACGACATCCTATGTTCCTGCCGTTAAGGTGTCTTTAAGATATCGTAAATAAGTCGTATGATCTGACGATGTCTGTACGGTATCGCAAAGACACCGAAACGACATGGACATAGGATGTCGTAATGATGTAAAGACGTCGCCAAATTTTGTGCCCACTGGGAAGGGTTAAGGGCTGCACCAACATTATTTCGTTGACTTATATCACAGGAGTGCCTTCCCGTCCCGATGAGATGTTGGAAAGGGGTTGGGATTTGGCCTACATTATTTCTGGGACCTGTCACAGGGGTGCGTTCTCTCCCCGACGAGATGTTCGAAAGGGGTAGTGATTTGACCAATATTATTTCCGTGACCAGTTAAAGGGGTGCCAACCCTCCTCCACGACATTCTCGAAAGGGGTGGTGATTTGGCCTACATTATTTCTGTGGCCAGTCAAAGGGGTGACTAAATTTTGAAAAAGAATTGACCTAATTAGTTTTATCACCAGTCATGGAGATGTCTTTCTGTCCCCACGAGACTTTGGCAAGGGGTTAGGCTTTTGACCAAAACACGAGATGTTATAAAGGGGTGGAGATTTGATCAACATTATTTCTGGGACCAGTCAAAATAATCTTGTGATCGCATGGTTAATCATAATTCTTGAGTCCCAACTCGACAATATAAAGTGTTGATATGTACACAAAACGTTCCATCTAAAGCGTCAAAAGCCAAAACAGTTTTTGACAGGTACCGACAGTCTATACACTTCGTTATTTTTAACATTTTTTTTTTCATTTGGAAGATCGAAAATATTGGCATACAATTAATTTTTCTGAAATGGGAGAGAATTTGTTTATTTTTAACATTTAGGTTAATATTCTTATTGAGATGACGGGGCAAAATGATGTAATTTTCACATTTTTCTTAGAATAAAAAGGGGGAGGTTTGTTTAAAATTTCTATGTGAATTTAAAAAGAAATATTCTATATTTTTAACATTTTTATTGGATTGAGAATTGTTCTTCAATTTTAAATTGGAAACCTGAAAAATTTGGAAATTCCGGAAACAAGAAATTAAAATTGCATGCACTGTCCACTAATCATAAGGATTGTTACCAAAAAAACATTTCAACTTCAAAAAAAAAAGATAAAAAAGAAAGTGGGGAATGTTTTAGAAAAATTTTTTTGTAGAAATTTTATATATTTTTACATTCACATCTATAATGAGAAGGTATTAGTTTTATGCGAAAAATCACTTTCGCGGATTTCATCAAATGTCGACGTTTTGAGGCGCCCTGATTCAGAAAAACAAGGATAACCAGATAACTTTTGAAAGAATAGTAGTATTGGATTTTGCTTCGGCATACAGTTAGAGGGACCATAAAGAAAGATCGAGTTCGTTAACCAGCCATTTTTTATAAAAATTCAAAAAGTTACAACAAAGCAACATACAAAAAGAGATAGATCGACAAAAAGTGTGCACCTAAAAAAGATCTACAAATTTATCATGAATTACTTTTTTTTATGATAAGTTGTTTGTGTTTATTGATAAAAAACAACATTCAAAATAAAGAGAATTAAATTTCTGTACAAACGATACAAGCTTCGAGAATTAATAAGACAAAATTCATTCAATCAAAAAAAAAAAATTTTTTACGAATATTTTTTTGATAGGAAGCGTAGTTTTTTTAAATCGTAAACAACAAGATTAAAAAAATAATAAATAAAAACAAGGCAATAAGAGAATAAGTATGTTTCAATTTCCATTCCAATTATGAATTGTAATGATATACATTCATTGAAATGATACATGTTTCAGCACAGCTAAGAATAAATTTTAATGTAAAATAAAAAACTAATGTTATAGTAATCATGATAAATACAATTGGTGCTTTATTTTTCAATATCTAAATAAGCAATCCTAGACAGAGTAACTTAAAAAATGTATTATATATGATATAAATGTGTTAAGTACAATGTAAAAAAGTTGAAATTTTGTACAAAATCGAGGGCGAAGCACGAGATACGTGTTGAGAATGTGTTCGTTAAAGCCGAAAGAACTTTAATAAAAGACAGTTCACAATATCAAAATTACAGTTGTCTATCCATTGAACTTTGATTTTAAAAGGTCTGTGCGCAAATGTGGGAGAAATGCAAAGACCAAGCGCGAAGTGCGAGAACCAACAGTCGCGTGCCCTAGGTGCGCTCAAACTCGCGAGCGAATCGAGCCGAGCGCGGAGCGCTCAAGTAGAATGTGCCGACGCAGCGGGCAGATTTTTTAACTAATTTTAAGATAGTTTCATTTCTAAGGCCTTTTAAAAATTATTCAATTTAAAATTGGAAACCTGCACAATTTTTAAATTCCGGAAACAAAAAATAAAAAGTGCATACACTGTTCATTAATCATAAGCATTGTTACAAAAAAATTTGACCTTAAAAAAAAGATAAAAAATAAACTCAACTTATATCGAATTTAAGGATTTCTTTTCTTTCTGAAATAAAGCTAAAATTTAAAAATATAAATATATATATATGTAATAATAAATATAATATAATATATATATAATTCAAAAATATGTAAGAATTTATAACTCTTAATATCAAGAAAAAATTATTATTATGCTCAATATAGAACAGGCATAAAGAGTCTTATCAGAAGTGTAGTAAGAACAAACTTTATAAATTGATATTAAAATAGTCATAATAACAGATCGATTTTTCAACTCAAGGAATTAAAAGGCAAACCCCAAATATATCTTTAAAAAAAACACCTTAATTTGAAAGATGTAAAATTGACTTTTTAGCATCATTTTTTACCCTCTAAGTTGAAATCAGTGAGATTTTATTATTTGTTAATATTTTTGAGCCACAGAAAAATCTAAGAATAAAATTTTTTGCAGGAATTTTTTTAGAATGATTAAGTTTTGTTTAGCCAATTTCACGTCTTTAAAAAAACATATTTTTGTCATGGAAAAACAAAAGAAAGTTTAACCGATATTTGTGTAAAGTTTATCTTCTGTTTTTTCTGTTGCCAATTCAATTTGATTTCGCAGCAATCTGAAATTATTTTTATAATTGAGAAATATTTGTCGAAATCATAATAACTCTACCGGTAGAAATCTCTGAGTATTCTCTAGTGAAATAGCCTGGCCCATTTGAGACTATAAGCAGAGTCGATTTGAAACGATTTAGTCTCTGAGATAGTTTAAGAGATTTGGGTCCTTTTCAAGGTCCTTTTAAGAGTGGTGCGATGGTAATACAATGCTCCATTTGTATTCGTCACTTACCGGGCGGGCAGAGTTATTTACAGTAGTTGGCCGTCGCTAACCCGACTCTCCCTTTTTAAATTGCTCTTTAAATTGTTAACACTTTATTTTTAATTAATGAATTTTCTCATTATACTTATTTATAATTATAATTTATATACTAATATACAACTTTCTAGTTAGATTCAAAAATGTTGTCTTTTTTGGCGTATCTCATTCCATTTACGAGAAACGTCGTATTAATTGCAATTTTAAGCATTAAAAAAAAGTTAGATATCTGAAATCATCGAAACCCGCAGATTCCGAATTATTATGTTTTCGGCTGTTAACTATGAAATTTAAAAAATCTACTTCTAATTTTTAATCCGAAAGCTTAACAAATGACCCTTGAGTGTCGGCTACTCTATAGCCTCTCTGCTTGTTATTTATGATCGTATTTCCATTTCAATTTCGGAAAGGACATTTTAAAGCCTTTAAAACATTTAAAAGAACTACCTGGACCTTTATATATATCTACTTGAGTGCCTGCGGAAAATTTCTCTGAGCTTCTCTGACCCTAGAGAATCTTTAGAATATACTCAGATATTTCTATCAGTAGGGAATGTTTGATTTGGGAATTTTCAAATCAGTTGAGTGTACCTTGTCAAACGAGGGGTAGGACGGGACGGGCGTTTCGCTGACAGCGTTCCAAGCGGCAGTTTGCAAACTATTTCGATAGGCTAGCAGAGCAAGAGGGGAACAAAGTTTTCGCCGGACGCGACGTCTATACTCTTCGTGGGTAACTAAATTTGTGCTGCATCTAGTTCAATCTACTTTTATAATATACGTTTGCAGCAAGGCGCATACATTTTTCCACAATGCCGTAATTAATTCTGCCTAAATATTCCTCCCTATCATAAAAATCGTCCAGTAAATTATCCGCACTCTCATATTGTTCATAAATACTGAAAATCTATCCGAAAATGTGAAAAAAGTCTGATATTTATTTTCCCCTTCCACATCGCGTGGCTTGCTTGTGGCTTCCTTCGCGCATCTCCAGTCGTTTTCCCGAAAGAAAAATGGCTACCAGCTGTCATTTAGTGTTCGAGTGTAACTTTTAAAAAGACAAATTTATTGAAACAAACACCACCGACTCGTTCGGTGTAACTCAGTGCAATCAAATAATATGACAGTGATTGAGAAAATCGGCACTCTCGAAAGAAATATTCCCGTTTAAGTCGAGAGTACCATGATTTATAATCCTATTTCGGTGTTTACAATCGTTTTTCTGATGCGCGAGGGATTCAGTGCATTCATAAAACGCGAATAATAGTTCAAAGTTCTTAATTTTTCGGTTTTCAAAGTTAGTTTGAGTGAACTAGTAGTGATCAATAATTGTAATCACAACGTGAGGCAAGAGTTCAGAATCCCTCCCTCGCCTCCTTCCTGGTCCTTCCCCCTTGATTCAACGCAAGTCAACTGTCTTCTGGTGCTCATTTCTCCAACACCAAGTAAGTCCCGATTTTGGCTTTTAAAAAATCATGTATGTAAAACAAACGTCGGAAATTGTTAGGAGTTGAACAGTTTTTCATACTGAGAATAATTTGAATGGAAAGTTTGGTATCGCCCTCCAACACCATTGACGGGGAAAAGCACGGACTTGCGCGAAAAAGGCCCAAATCGGCCCGTTCCGATGCGTCGTAGAAAATAAGTTTTCCAGGCAAAAAAACAACGAGATGTGAAATTTTAAGAGTTTTGGAGAATCGACTTTGTGATCAATTGGCTGGAAGTTAGGTTTTTGTTTGTTTTGTTTGGAAGAGGGAAGGCGATAAAAAAGGTTTTGGGGAGGGATACAGCTTGTGGGGGTGAGAGAGTTTGTTTTCCTTCCTTTTATAACTCGTTTGTAGAAGCGGACATTTAATTCGGGGTTTATTTCATCTGGTGAGTTTTTGATATTCCTGAGCAGATAGCTTTTTTTATTTTGTTATTGAGGTTGAGGTTAGTTTCATTGCTAACATTTGTGTGATGTTTTGAGTATTTTAATGTTTTTTATATAAAAGATTTATACATTTTTTGGCTATTTTATCAAAAATTTGAGAGCAAGTCTAATATAAATTTGTTTGTGTCCTTTTTTGTTTGTACTTTTTTCAGACTTTTTTACACGTGCATATAGTTTTGTGAAATTTGACCATTTTTAATGATATGTTTTGAAAGCTCTTTAAACTTCATCATTTTAGAATCAAACTTTTTAAATATTTATTTTGCTTCATGCTGTACAATTTAAAATTATAAATCTTCAAGAATTACTTTCTGATAATAACTTTATAGAATAGTTAATTATTTGCTCGTTTGAAATAGAAATAAATTGTAAATGTAAAATCTATATCTCAAGTGTACATTTATTTGGTAGATAAGTATAGAATTGAAGAATCGTGTACACATGTAGTCAGAAAAATGTAAACTCTTATACCTAGATTTTCATTTTACAAAAAACCTGGAAAGGTTAACACGTAAATGAAGTCTAATCCTTTTTGTGGATAAAACTGGAAAGATTAAGTCATAAAACCCTTTTTATCAGATATGAAAGAAAAAATTAACAATTCATAAGGCGCCATTTGAGCCCCTGTGTACACTTTAGTGCGCACCCGCTGCATTCATTACATGAAGTTCTTTAAATAGTTTTAGTCGCTGATATATTAATTTACTTGATATGTCTATAGCGAAAACTTTCATTGGCCTTAAATGATTTGATAATTACTGAAAAAATATGTGATAATGTATTAAACTGAGTTACAATAGTATGTTATCTACCCACTAAACAAATGTTTCCAGGTTGTAAGTGTACGCCTATGTGAAAAAAACTGTAATTGTCCTATTTTTCATGCACTTGAATTTCTGTACGAAATATATTCTCCCAATTATATTTTTCCAACAATATTGTTTCCACTAACAACTAAAAAGATTCTTTATAATTTTCATTGCTAATTGCAATACTTTCAATGTAGTGAATCACTATTTTTGCACTGTTTGCAGTTTAGAAAGCCATTAATGGAAAAACTGACTTTTTATTTGAACTTTTCAAATTAAAAGCACATCTGTTTTTTTTCTTCAAATATTAGTTAAAAGTAGGAAGGAAAATCAGTTCGATGTTTCAAAAACCGATTGGATTTTTTTTTCAAACTTAAATTCGGAAAGTAAACGAAT
>NC_046665.1:43751414-43762807 GCF_010883055.1 Belonocnema kinseyi
TATTCATTGATTATTATCTATAGAATATTTTCCCCTGCATTTTCTCTTTAGAGTTTTGAATGTAGATCCACAGTAAATTATCTAATTTCGGGATAGGTCTCAAGTTTTGTCGATAGTAGGTCAAAGTAAAAACTTATCTCTAGTACTATTCGTTTTCGTTTTTATCTTGTAAAAATATGAGATATGTTGTACGAAATAGCACCAGGCCTGGAATAAGAAAGGGAGAACGTGGGGTCCTGGGCCCCCTCTGTAAGGGAAGCCATAATTACTAGAAGGGGATCGTCGCTTTGGTAAAAGGGGACTTTTGAGCAGTTGTAGCATGTAACATGTGACCCCCCAGTGGACAGTTCATAATTAGGGAAAAAATGGAGTTTGCCCTCTCGCTTGGAACCATTATTCCCCATTTTTATTAACGAATAATGTCAATCAAACCTGAAGAGAATCATCAATAAATGAATACATAATTTATCACTTATAATAATTCATTTTATAAAAACAATAAATCAGTAAAAGTAACTATAGTACACGATTTATACTTACTTAAATCAAACTTCTTTTTATTATTTTTACTAATATCAGGCAACAATTTTTTATTCAAACTATTAATAATTTAAATTATGCACTGATTGTTAAGTATGAAAAGAAGAAATTTAATTGATGATTAATTATGTTTTCGTTATTATTCATTTGTTTAATTATTCTATAAGAATAATTAATATATTAAGGAATGGCGTGTGATCATTTGTCGAATATCCATTGATTAAATATATTAATTGAATTCCTTATAAATATTTAATTTTACATATAAAAACTACCATTCTACGCATTTGGATATTTAAAAGTATTGAAAAAAAACGTAAACGTATATATTAATGTTCTGAAAAATTTTTGACGAGCCAGGGAAAATATTTTTATCCGGGAAATAGTCAGGAATTTGTTTGTAAATTTGAATGGCCTCTCATATATTCCCATTTTTTATTTTAAGTAATTACACATTAACCATTCACGGTTATTTAAGCATGGTGTACTGCAGGGTTCCGTATAAAAAAATATATACCTGAAAAAATCTAGAGACACCTGGAAAAAACATGAAATTTTCAGGATTTGAGTAGACACCCTTGAATTCTACGAATTTTGGGAATCTATTAATACATAGGAGAAATAGTGACTTATTCGAAAAAAGTAGTGACTTCCTCTGTTAGAATATAGGGAAAGATCCTCTATTTGCATGTGGAATTCTAAACCAGGAGGCCGCGCTTCCTCTTTTCCAATAATATTTGAAATGTTAAAAATTTTTTATGAGCTTTTTCTTTGGTGAATATACTAGAAGAGGTTCTAATTCCGGAATAACATTGTTGTCAATATGAGCGATTTTCTTGAAACTGGAGGAAATAATGTTAGGTAGGTAAGATATTCTGGTAAAATATTCAACTGAATTTAGTAAAATTTATAGGTGTTATGTAAAATGCAATGCTATTTTTTTCTATAGAAATAAATTGGAACAAATTCTAAATTTCGAGCCATACATATTTTAATAACAATTTCATTACATTGTTATAAACAATTATTAAACACATGCAACAGTATATTACAGGGTAACGGCTGAAACGGTAAATGACCAGGGATTTTTTTATCATGAAAACTCGGGAAATATCAGTAAATTTATTTTTTAACCGGGAATTTTACCTATTTTTACAAGAAAAATTTGTCTTAAGTTCGATTTCAACAGTTTCAAAAAATAGTTGACTTTTTATTTTTCTCAATTATATCATTTAGTTTACAATGCTAAATTTGAAAATCTTTTACTTCTAAAATTTGTCATTTTATATTGTTATTTTTAAGCGTACATTTTTTATTTAAAGAATTTTCAAATGCTGCATTGACAACTTAAACAATTGCAAATTAAAATCGTTTAAAGTTGAAAATTTTGGATAAAAATATTTTTATTTTATCAACTGTAAATATAAGTAAGTAAATTATTTATAAAATGGATCTGTACTTTAAGTGTTAAAAAGTGAGCAATAATTTATTTGACAACGCGATTCTAAATATACGTTCAAAATTTAAGAATTTCCAGCTTTTTAACGTTAAATCTAAACTGTTTTAAATCGAAAGTTCTAGTCATTAACAAGATAAAAACGCCCGATTAAAACTTTATAAACTATTTTGAAATTAAAAATAGATTCAAAATAATATATTAGTAATTAAAGGCTTTTGGTAAGTTAAAAATATTGTTTTAGTCTCAAATATTCAATTTTAATCCATTTAATTTGAAATTTTTTCATTAAGAAAAAGAATAGCTATTTAATATTTTGCACTATTTTACTGTTAATTTCATGCGAGTAAATTAAAACCAAATATTTAATAGTAAACAATTTGGAACTTAATTGTTTGACATAGAAAACCTTGGATCGTTAAAATTTCTAAAAGTTTTTAAACCTTAGAATTTTAATTAATTTATTTGAAAAATTTTTATTTTGTAAGTGAAATGATTTAAATTTGATGCATAAATTAGACATGAGAAATTATTATTTGTACACATTTTTTTTATTAATTGAAATCATTTAAATTAAGTGTATGTATCGACAAAATTCGGCTATTTGCACGGAAATTGTGGTGCTACAAACCACAGCCTCAGTTAAAACAAAATGAAACGCTTCAAAAGAATGTGAAGGGAACTAACTCATTATAGCCCGCTCCGTTTTTGTTTTTCACGACTGAGTGCTCGCCTGAGTGACAGTCGCAGATCCCGCGCAGCTCCTGTTGTACTACATGGGGCGCGGCGTCAATTCTCGGAAGGGCTATAGAAGAGTTTCACTGTAATTATTTTGACAGAATATTAAAAAAGATTCGCAAAACTTTGAAAAAAAAATCCTGCACATTTAAAAAAAATGGCCTTAAAATCTTCCAGATTCTTTTTGGACAATTTTGGAAATCTTTTAAAATATTCTCTTAAAACAATTATTCAACATGAAAAATCATTACAAATTTTCCTAGAAATCTTATGAAAATGTTTTTATTCTTTTGAAGCCTTTCACAATTCTTAAAAAGCTTCTAATTTTTTATTTAATTTGCAGAATTCTATATTGTGTTTTAGATTAAATTTATTTTTTTTAAAAGTTAAAAAAAATTAGGATGTTTAAACTATTTCAAACGACAATAATTGAACTTCTAATTTAAGAAGTATTCAGTTAAAAAATTTGTTTACAATTTTTCTAGCTTAAAATTGCTTAAAATAATACAATTTTGAATATTTTAAAGTTCATTGGTTGATTGATTAATTTAGACCGGTGAGAATTAAAACCTGGATTTATGTTTTTTGAACTTAATTTGTATCTTTTAAGTCTATATTTATAAAAGTTAAAAATGCTAAATTTGGCTGTTTATATGTATTTCATTTGAAATTGATCAGTTAAAAAGTGTTAGCACCTAACTTCTATTTCTTACTTGTAAATTATTATTATTATTATTATTATTATTATTATTATTATTGATTGAGTCGTTGTTATTTATTATCAGAATGGTATTAGTAACAAAAAATTGTCATAATTCGAAAATTTATAAAAAACTTATGATATAAAAATGTTGTTAACCTAACTTTCATAGGCAGACTAATTGGTATAGTAGAAAAGTTAACATTAGGATAAGAGTATCTGATTAAAAGATGTTTTTTCATAAAAAAGTTAAATTTTTGATTGTCCAAACAATTCGGTTAAAAATATGAGTTGTGACAAGATTAATAGCTCTATTAGATTCTACGATATAAAAATATATAGAGTCCATGTGTTTGTCCATTTTGTGCTCATCCCTAGTTCTTATGCAGTATAAATAAACAAAATGCATTCTACGAAACTTGTTTACACAATTAAATAATAAAAATTGTATTTTATGTAAATGTTCTCATCACGACATTAGGGACCGTTTAAGTTTTACGTAACACTTTTTTCTGAAATTTTTGGTCTCCCCCCCATTTATGGCTTTTTCTATAGTTAGTATATGTTACTTTAACATAGAGGCCATACTACAGTAGAGCCCCCCTCCCCCTCATTATACATAACCCGCCCCTAGGCGCGTTACGTAGTACTTTAATGGTCCCTTAGCTTCTTCACTATGTCAATTGGTGGCCATGATACTTCAAATGGTCCATTTAAAGGTTGAATAGGTTTAAAAAATTCATAACTTTATAAGTTGTTCCTAAGTTTTCAAATTATGACAATTTTTTGTTACTTATACTATTCTAAGAATAAATTATAGCGATTTTCGAAAAAACAAACATTTTTGTACAAGAAACTGACATACTGAAGTATGTGTTAAAATAAATTGTATATATTACTATAGTGTAGGGCTTTTCTTTAACCGAAAAAGGCCTTCCCTATATTAATATTCTAAGTACCGGAAAAATTAAAACACATACATTGTTCATAACAATTAAACACAATTTTTAATAAAATAATTGTGATTCCGAAGTCTGACTTCATTAGTTCTGACTATGAATGACTTTATTAAAGAGATTTTTTCGGGCATATAAAATCATATCGTTGAAATTAACAATTTGAACTTGGAAACGAGTATAGGCTACAAATGATTTTTTTTAATGAAATATAAAATCATACTTGCACATGATAAAGTAGAAAAAGTACGAGCTCAAAACGAAAAATATAAAAACATTTTTTATTCGAAATTTTGAATTGTTTTCGGCTTTATTTTTATTGAAAAACCATTGCTAAATTGTAAATAACCTGCAAATCACTATTATTTACCCCAGTTTCAAGAAAATCGATCGTATTGAAAACAACTTTGATATTCCTGACCAAGAACCTCTCATAGGTAAACTAATATTTTAGAATCAGTCTATATTTCTAGGGCCAAAATTTGCGTGGATGCAGTTTAGAAAATTATTAGAAAAATGGAAAGCTTTGGAACTTCCTCATGAGCTGGATAATAATCGAATGTACTTTAGAGACTTTAAAATTCTATTCTAATTTTATCTATTTTTTTTTTAATAACAAATTTCTTTCACTTCCAGGCAGACATGGGTTCGAGTCAACAGTTCTCCCTGAGGTGGAACAACTACTTAAAGCACATAACTTGTGCCTTCGACACCTTAAGAACTGACGAGGATCTTGTCGATGTAACATTAAGTTGTGAGGGAAAAAGGATCAGGGCCCACAAAATGCTCCTATCAGCCTGTAGTACATATTTCAGAGACTTATTTAAGGTAGATGAGCCAAAGAACTTCAATTATTTTAACTATACTTGTTTTTATGTGAAATATTCTCCAGCTTGAATCTTTTTCATTTCCCTTGCAGGAAAATCCTTGTCAGCACCCAGTCGTCATTTTTCGAAACGTCAAGTTCGATGATCTAGCAGCTTTAGTGGACTTTATGTATCAGGGAGAAGTGAACGTAGTTCAAGAGCAGTTAGCTAGTTTTTTAACGACAGCAGAGCTGTTAGCAGTTCAGGGTTTAACAGATGGTAGCGGGAAAGATAACGACAGTGTGGTTGAGGTTCGTATCAAAAGTTAAAGTTCAGAAAGAGTGAAGGAGCAATGGAATTAAAAAAAAACGTTGAACCTTTTTAATGAATATTTGCAGGACGATATAGAAATCCCGAACGAGCCGGAAGTACAACTTCAAAATGCCTCTGGAAGGATCACGACAAATAGCAAAGGAAGCAAGTCTCCCTCGTCGCCCGTCGAGTCACAGTCACAGTCAGAGCCTCCACCCACAAAGAAAAGAAAATTTCGAGAGAACTCGAACGCAAACACAGAGAAGGCAGCGAACGCGAAGGAAGAGAAGACGGAGAACCAAAAAGGGAGTTCCGATCCTGTCGAAATCATACCCCTCATGCCAAATCTTAAACTAGAAATGCCCGAGTATTTGGAGCAAGATGGAAGTAGTTGTAGTTACGAGGAGAGTGCTGGCGATTCCACCAAAATGGGAATCGACGAGACAACTTCCGAAACTCCAGACAACGAACAAAAGCCGGACATCAGTCAAACCTTTTATTCGAATCAGTCCGCCTCTGACAGTTTAGATAGGAAACCGGATATAAGTAAGTTGAACCAAATTTGTATGGACCGTCTGTTATTATTAATAATGCCATTATTTCTTCCCTTTACCTTCAAAAATATTTTAGAACTTCGATGATTGGCTAAAATAACATGTCCACTAAATACTATAAATTCATCTATTCCTTATTATTTTCCTTCTTATGTCTCTGATAGTTTTGTATTAACTTGATTATAATCGAATGTTCTTTGGAGATTTTAAGAAAAATATTTCCAAATTCTACCATTTTTATTTGAAACATTTATTGGTTGAATGTTTCAAGTTCGAATACTAAAAAATGAACAAATTCCTGTTTCAATCGTACTGTTTCAAAGTATAATCACTAATAAAAGAAATCAATTTTAAAGCGTTCAAAATTACAAAAAATATCAAAAATTTTCGGGTTAAAAAATTTACAAAAAAAAAAACTGGAACCCAAAAGTTATTCCAAATTAAAAAAAAAAAACTTTAAATAAACACCATTTTTTAATTCAGACAACCCAAGTTCAAAGTAAGTTTTAACTCTAAACTTACTTAATTTAAAAATAATGCAAGTTAATAAGTGAAAATTGATAGAAAAATTATTTTAGACGTGATTCAATCCTTTCATTCGAGAATAATGTATATATGGGCGTCCGTAAAATTGGAAGTTAATTTAGTTTAAAATAATGCATAGCATGTAGAAATTCCTGAGAATTAAAAAATTTCAAATTATCGCGTTTGTGAGAAATTCATCAATTTGTTGGAATTAGTCAATTATATATGAATTTTCCAAAATATTCTTTATTTTTTCAAATATTTTCAATCAGACTTTAATTAGTTTCATTTTACGCGATTATTCTTTACTAATGAGTTTTTTCTCTTCATGTAGAAGAGGAAATGATGTATATATTTTTAATTATCGTTGAAAAAATGTGGTAAAGACCTGGAATTTGGAATCCAAAATGATGAAGCAACCTTTGTATAAAAAATTTGTGTTCAAAATTTCATCTGTGGGAAAAAAAAAAATAAAATAAAAATCGCACTTCTATAAATTAGCTTTAGAATTTACATAATATTAGAATCTTTTAGAAATTTAAAATAGGGTAAAGAGAGGTAGTACCGAAGAAGATGTCTATGTGAAAGGGCAGATTTTTTTCCATTTCTAGCCGTAACTTATTAATATCGTTATTTTTTCTCTTGTTATATTTATTGACAAATATTGTATACGAAATCAATGAACGATGACATATTTCCAGTGAAGGCGATAAATTTAGAAGAATTCAGTGAATAAATTTTCTATTATTTTTATATAATATAATTATTACTATATATTTCATTGTGAGTGCTTTTAAGGAAGATAAGTTTTCATTGAAAATGAACACCTTCGATATTGTGTGGTTATGTTGAGTTGACGATTTTTTTCGACAATGCCATATTCATTCTGTGTGTCGGGGTTGGATTTTTGTGGTTTGGATATCCGAAACTAATGAAATAGCTAGTTTGTAAATTGTAAATGTTTAATATTTGAAGAAGAAAAATTTGTATGAACTAAATAAATATACACAATTCATAAGAACACGGATATCAATAACAATAGTGTCTGTAACTCCCTAAAAACTTCTCATTTTGAGTGTAGTTCACTGACAGATGTATTTGTCGTTCACTGATTTTAAAGGTACGATAAGTAAATTACACCGGAAGTTACTCAGGTCTTTCAAATTAACAAAGTCACTAAATTTTACCGTGTCTGATTTTCCTTCTGTAGGTGGCAACGAAAAATATTATTTGTAAAAAGAATTAACTGATTTCGTACTGAACGAAGGCTCAAATGCATAATTTAAATTCTCATGTGTTCAATAAATATAACTTTAAAATAAATTCAGTAGGTTTAAAAATTAATTTCATTTATGCAAATATAATGTGCAAAATATATAGACTTTTGCTCTGTATTCCTAAGGAAATAAATTTTTCCCAGTTTCATGTGACTTATGGGACTTATTTTTTAAAAAATGGTTCCACTTTGTATCAGTTTAAAAAAAATCGGATTCCCACTTTTCAGGGAACTTGCTTTCGAAACCGGGCACGTCAGGAGAAAGGTCGCAGGAATCAGCACAAGGTGAGTGATATTTTAAAAGATTTTTTTCGCCTTTTCTATAGTTTGCTTTTGTTGCCACGTCTCCTGATTAAAAAAATAATATTTTTTAGAATGGAGACTGGCACTCTAGCGAGCGATTCTTTTACCCAAACAATGCATGAATTTGATTTCGAATTTACCCTTTAATTGATAAATTTAAGAAATATTTGCTCTAATTCATGCAGTTTGGGTAGAAAATCTAAAACTATTTCTCCTTATCCATAGAATGTACAAAGTCTCTCACATAAATCTTCATATTGAATTGTTTTTCTCTTTCTATAGATGAAAGTAGAGTAACTATTTAACAATAATTGAACTAGAAATTTAATCTGAAATACCTTATAACTGTAATTCTTATTTTCGATTAGGTAGTTAATTCGAGATCTTATCTTTCTAAAATATACAATGGCTCGGTAGCACTTTCGGCTTTGCATTATCCTACGCTGATTCTGGCGAATTTTCATCAAAATGTGGGTCAAGACAGAAGCACTAATACAAATAATAAGAAGCATTTTAAAGCTTAGCTTCTTTAAAGTTTTTATTATTGCTTTTCTTGTATTGATAGCATTGCCCTACTGTGAACCTGATGACAACGAAATTTAAAAAATTATATCTTTCGAGTAATGTTTACAAGCTAGCTCTACCAAACTTTATGAACTAACTTTATCGCCGATATTTATCGGCTTTGTTTCCATGCTAAAAATATCATTTTTATCGTGGACACGAACCCATGAAGTTGTAAAATGTCGGTTACAGTAATCTAAAATTGTATTTTAAATCAGTAATATTGTTTTTTGTTTTGAGTTTTAAATCAGGTTCACAAGCTGTAAATTAACGCAAAGTTGATGAATGAGTAAAAATCTGGTGGTTAATAATAACAAGGCGAAACTCTCTTTTCTTGCAAGTAATTCTACCTTCATAGAATAAGCCTACGTGTAAATTAGGGTGAAGAGTGCATGGTTTGTGAATGTCAAAATGTGTGGGAAGGGATATTTTGGGTGCAGGTGAAGCTGTAGAATTTTAGAAAATAGAAAGCATTGCCAAGTGCTGTATGTGTGCCCACAATCGGCAACGTAAATAATAATTATAAATAACCAAATCGAGACCCTCAATATGTTTCTTTTATGCACTAACCGTAATAAAGATCACGATATACTAAACAAATAAGAGCAGATATAAAAAAGCCTCGTGTGAGCCAGATCCTCAAAAAAAGAAAGAATCAAGAAATAGATTTTAGAGAAGTTGGCTCAGAACATACTTTCAGTATCCAGAGTCTTTTTCAGCGCAAAGTTAATCTGAATTATTTTGTTCAAAAAATATCTCCGATTTTAGTTTCGGAATAAAAATATTTTTCGACTGAAAAATTGTAAAATTGTATAAAAATATTGATTATCTGAAATATGATGAAATAGTATGGAAAGTACTTGCCTAGAGTTTTTTGGTTGCGAAGCTTAAACATTTTTGGGAGATAAATATGAAGATTAACTTGCTGAATAAGGCTCTTGGCAAAATAATTTAATAATTAGTTGAGTAATCATAATAAACTAAGGTGGTGGTGATGGTGACAGTGGCATGTAAGCAACCTTAGGCATACTTTCCAATTTCATTCACTGTGGTAGAAAACTGTACATAATTTTATTGATGAAAATCAATGATCTATAGGTAAGTAATTTATTAATCTAGGGAAATAAGGCAGCATGAATCATTTCAATAGCTATATTACCATATCAAATAGCTTGATTTCTTTACTATGTGCCCTTGCGATTAAAATATTATTTGGAAAAAAAGAGTTAAAAATAAAAATGGAAAAGTAAATCTGATATTCGAACTAAAACTGTGAACCGATTTCGAACAATATTTGCAACCTACGAAAGCATGAAATGGTTTCTTTTTGCAATCTTTATCATTTCAATTGTGAATATTTGTCTCTGATTGTGATTTTCAATCCGTAACGAAGGGTGAGAAGTACGTTCGGTATCTGGCTCTTTTTTTCAAATCTTTGGGTTATCTTCGCTGCTTGGAATTAATTTAATCCATTGTCAGTGTACAATTGTAAATAATTCAATGGATGTGTGGATGTGTGAGAATTTTTTAATTACTTAAAATGCTCGAAATTATTTCTCGTTCTTTGAATCCAAGGGACCCATTCAGGTGCAATATTTATGACTTGATTACTTAAGACTCTCTTCGGTTGTGGAAAATTATTTTTAATTGGATTTAATCGTCTTTTCCGGTGTCTGGAGTTTTTAGATTTAGAGGTTTCGTATTGTGGGAGAAACAAAAGTTCTATGATTTATTATTAGGGAACGGCAGGAATTTGCAGTTAAAAATGATCAAGGAATTTATATAAGATTAAACCTTTCTAATCCTAGAGTTTTAATTTTAGCAAATCTATCTTTTCAGGTGCCGGAAAATTAGTGGTGCTTTCTAATACCAAAAATTGCTTTATTAGATTAATTTTATATTTTAGTAAAGATTTAAAGCAATTTGAAAACGAATATGCCTATACATCTTTTTCAATTCCTAAACGAGACTTTTTTAAATTTTTGATTGTTTGAAAGGAAAACGAAATTGCACATGTATGGGTAATTTATGATGCACATGCGTGAACACGTAGGACTGAATCATTCTCATTTATAACTTTATACGTAACTCTAATAGTTTAATGTCAATGATAGAAAATGAGGTTTCCAGGAAAATAAAAATTAATGAGTTAATAATTGTATGCGCCTCGGAAAAGTATTTTTTTAAATCCTGGAATCCTCAAGTTTAGATTTATAAAATAATAACATAATTATAATAAACAATTAGTTTATCTGCGTTTGGAAATATAATTTCTATAAATGTTTAGCAATGCCACGGGCGATATTTTATAAGCGTCGATTAATGATTGATAAATTAAACATCGTCTAAAAACAGAGTTGGGGGGGTAATGGAATTATAAATTTAGAAATTAAGATATACCATTAAATTCTAAAGTTTCTCCAATTTAAAATTTTTTTAATTTCAATAAATTAGAATTTATATTGTTCCAATTTTTAATTTTTTAAATGGAAGGCTTGCAAAACTTGACGCTTTTAAATGTAGGTGCTTTTAATTATTATTAATAAGGCCACATAATAACACTTGTTCGATTCCTACCTCATCGATAGTTTTTGTCAATAGCATGGACATATCAAACACGGGACTAGACATACCATCCTAACTTGGTGAGCGGGGTTGAATCC
>NC_046665.1:43762907-43789301 GCF_010883055.1 Belonocnema kinseyi
GTCATGTTTGTCGCGGGACATCAAAAGATGGCGGACCATAGAAATTGGAAATACGGAACTAGGCATGTCATTGCGGGGTTAATGTAATTTGGGGGGAGGGGGTCCGCCATCTTTTGATGTCCCGTGGCAAAAATGGCAGCACACGCATGTTTATATTTTCATGCACAGTTTGTTGGCAAAAATGCTTATGCGCATAATCAAGTGGCACATCGTAAGATGACTCCTCTCCCCGCTCATGGATTTCTCCCCCGTCTCGTGGATTCAACCCCGCTCGCACAAGTTAGGATGGCATGCCTAGTACCGTGTTTCCTATGTCCATGTCAATAGCTCATTTACACATTATATGAAATTTTGAGTTAAAAATTTGGAAAACTGAATATAAGGCATTAAGTTACATTGTTGTATGTTTCTGAATTTTTATAATTACAAACAAATTTATTTTGGAGAATTTTCTTGTAATTATTTTAAACGTTTATTAGTGCCTTTTATTTATTTTTCAAAATTTGCAGGTTTATCTCGTTTAATGTAAACGTGAGCCATGGAGAAAAAACAATTTCGGAATGGTAGGAATCGGTCAAATATTACATGGCCCTAAAGTTTTAAAACTTCGAAATTTGAAAATGGTATAAACTAGAAGGTTATAGCTTCCTGGAGAAGTTTTCTGATTTTAGCAATTCAAAATTTGATCATTTTTAACGTACAAAGGGAACTTGAAAAACTCAAAAATGTAAATTAAAAATGATAATTTTCAATTTCAAAGGCTTTTATCGCTTCTGAATATAAAATTTGAAATGTGCTTTTAAAATGCATCGCTTGCATATTCGAGTGCTCTTGAATTGGAAATCTTTGAAATTGCTTTTTTTATTTATCGATTTCAAATTTGGATATCCTACAATTTATTTCTATTTAAATTTGGAATATTTTTAATTAAATGTTTTTTTAATTCAAGCGTTTCAGAATTTGATCCTATAAAAGTTTGGATGCTTTAAAATTCTTATGTTTAATTTTAACTTTTGTAAATTTGATAGCTTCCAAATTTGTATGTTTATGTATGGGCCTACAAATTTGAAGGGTTCTGAAATTTAATTGCTTTCCATTTACTTTAACTTAGATTCGTCTTCAGTTTAATACTTTTCAATTAATTAATTGTTATATTTAAAGGTATGAAAAATTCTATTTTTAATTGAATCTCAATTACTTATTTAAGAATCTTCTTATGCCCAGCTCTGTTAGAAAGCACAAAAAGGATTCCCGCATTATCAAAAGATAAACTAGAACAATTTCAAAGAAAGGAAACACAAAATTCAATAGAGGAATAATTGTATCAGAATTTTCTAATATTGTTAAAGACGCCTGTAATTCCTAAAAACTAAATTATAAGACCTTCTTGTTTCTTCCACAAAGCACATTGAACTGGCACCTGGCAATGCTAAAAATTGTGGGTATTGGTCGCTGATAATGATATCTAGACTCGCTTTCTCGGCTGTGGGTTGGTGCTGGGACTGGAAAAAAACACGCACACACGTTACTAATGAAATGGTTGCTGCATGTACACATATTTTAAGAAACCACTAACCGAAGATTTGGCCAATTTTCTTCAGGAAGGATTACGTACATATCTGGTCAACCCCATAGCCTCAGCAAAGCAAATGGTCATGGAAAAGTATGTGTACACTGCAAGCGTCGAGGAATTCTCACATCACGTGGAAAACTTCGGCAGACTCGCTTCAAATGTTGGCCCTGCAATGCCTGCTTATGTCGATGGCCTTGTTTTGCGGAATTTCATGAAATACGAGCCATTCCTCACATTCCTCCCCCATAGCACCAACCTGCTGTCTACTTTTCGCCACGCGATTCAAATCAAGAACTAATACCCACAAAAAAGGGAGAGATAAAAACGCTCATTCAGTTAAACACTGAAATGAAGAGGCATTGATTATTCCAAGATCTAATATACTTCGACTATACAAACTTCTCATAAGGTGCATCATAAAACTCTAGCACTTCATGATGTACCTTGCCATGTATCATACTCTATTATATTTTTATTTTTTCTAATAATTAATAAATATTGTTGGGAATTTTGTAAATTGCGACGACCTCGAAAGACCCAGAGAAATTTCTTGTTTCAGTTTGAATTTCAGTCTAATGAGGTTTTTTTAGTTCCTTTAGTTTTTTGTGTCTAGAAGCAAAGATATATTAGATTGATACAAGATCGTGAGTTTTTTGCTCAGTTAAATCTAAAAGGTTACCGTAGGAACCTTTTTGTATAATAATTTGTCCAGCACCTGCATGACAATTAAGACTTTTTTATGCCTCTGATGTGGACCCAAAGCAGTTGATTTCAGAGCAATCAGGGGAAAAACAACAGTGGCAAGTGCGTAGTTCGCGTTTCGACGATTTCGCTTTATTTCTTTTCGCACAGGAAGAAAAATAGCCCTTGCGGAACAACATAATATCAATATGTCTGAGTTCTGTTGCAATCCGCTCTTTCAGAAATAACAAAGCCGCACTTTTTCGCACGGATGTTGTAAAAAATATTGTGTCCACCCTGGGAGAATAGTGATTTCACTCTTCTTTTTCCCTAAGCACAAAAGGTACTATTAGTAGAAGTGTGCAGTCTTTACATTTTTAATACGGGATATTTCATTGTCTCTGAGGTTCAATCTATAACAATTCCCCATCATGAATTTAAAATAGTAAGTTGATAAGATGACTTTAAATTCTGTTATTTCGAAATTTGGTGATTTTTCAATTTTATTACTTATATAATCAAAAGGTTAGAGAAAATTTTAGATTTTAGTATATGTTCAATTAAAAATTGCTCACTCTCGAACTAATACTAATATTATCGAGGGTTATGAGAGATATCTTTTATGACAAACAGGGGTATGCCACAATTATTATGATTGTAGTTCCCATTTAGACTCAGCGGGGAAAATGCGAAACTGCGGTCCTGAATACCTCTCGCACAACTATCGTGCTTAAATTTAAATATAATATCATAATCAATGTACCTTTTAAATTATATTCCCATTTTAAAATGCTAAAGCTTTATAAATATGTGTTTTTTAAATTATAAACTAAATAGCTGCTGTCCATCACGTCAGCTAAGTGTAAAGAAGGTATAATCTATGAAAACAATATTTGTTTGTTATCTTTATATGTATATCATTAACTGTGATTAGATACCTAAATTCGTCAAATGACACTTAAACTCGTAAAATACAGGTATCAAACATAGCGATTTTACCCAAAGAAAAAACTAAAATTAACAGAAATTATAAATTTACGATAGACGTAAAGAGATTTTATAGTTCACTTTTTAACACCGGCTGCTGCTGCGGTATTTTTTGTTATTTTGACATTTTTTACTCGTTTGTCATTTTGGAAAAAATTTCCCCGCTGATTAAATTTGGGAACAAATTTCCTACAGGCTTTAATGGCTTGCATGACAAGCCCCTTATGACAAGTATCTATATCTAAATTTTTGTTCACAGAAGATTGTGAAACCATTTTTAGGACAAACTTTTAGATTTGTTAGATTTATTTGTTCGATGGAATTATTATTATTTAAAAATTAGTTTAAAATTTATAACTTTTATATTTTGAACTGCTTTGTCATTCATGCCCTTTTAGAATGCCAAAAGTTGGAACTTATGTCCTTTTAGAGTGCTAAACGTTGGCACATATTCTCTTTTGGAGTTGTAAAATATAAAATTTATGCATTGTTGGAATTTCAAAGTTTGGCACGTATGGCCTTTTTCTGTGCAACATTTATAGTGGAGTCCCGTGGGATAGGTGGGGTTTCTTGGGATAGATTGGGTCCCGAGGGATAGGTTTTGGGTTCCTTGGGATAACATAAATCCAGAGGGATACGTAGTGTCCCATTGTTTAGGTGGAGTTCTGTGGGATCAGGGTGGTTCCGTGGGATAGGGTTTCATGTGGATCATGTTGGTTTCTGTGTGATAGGTTGTGTTCCATGGGATAGGTTGTGATAGGAGGGGCCTCGAGGGAAAAAAGTAGGACAGATGGAAGGACACCTGTCCGAAACTATAAAGGTTTCAGTCTGGATATACGAAACCTTATAAATGCAAAAAGTTTAATATTTTACTTATTTTCGTAGTGAATTGCCATGGGGACATGACGTGGTTCCTGCTAGGGTTAGTTTCATCGTGTTTGCATTTTAATATTTTCCTTAATTGTACGGGTAGCTTCTGCTTGAAATTTAAACCTTGCCCAATTCAAGAGGACATTTCAATGCATAAGTATTTCAATGCATAAGTGCTTCAATTTTTTAATTCCCAAAGTTGAATTTTATCATAATCGAAAATAATTTGTTTAGATATATTCCTTTATAACCTAAATTTCGACAGTTTTCTTTTCCAAACTTTTTTCACATTTTAGTTTTGAATTTGAAGGTTTTAAAATTAGAAGATTCAATAATGTTGTTGTTGAAAACATTGTATTGTCACTAAATTTGAAAGTTTTGTCATTGTTTCGTTACAAATGTATGTTTCCTATTTAAATAATTTTAAAAATGTTATTTTTTCGAAAATAAAAAACTTTCGAATGCAAACCTTTAAAATGTAGAGCCTTTTAGCATACAAATATTTGCTTCTACTTTTCAGAATAAGATTTTTCTCTGGGTTCAGAAATTAAGTTTAGTCAGAGAGTTAGTTCTATTTTAGGATTCGACTGGTGTCGAACGAAATCGAGAACAACTCTTACAGCTTTGCTGGAGTTTCTCGTCGACTGAGTAAACGATTTCTTCAATTTAGCGCAATTTAGATTTTAAGTTCAGAGCCCATTTTTGAAGGCATATCCCTCTAAAATGAATGGATATTCAATGAGACGAGATAAAAAAATGCTCATTCAGAATTCCAAGTTGTTGAAAAAATCCTTTTATATAATTGTAAAGATCTAAAGTTATAAAGTTTTAAAGAAAATCATCGGTGGAAGAATTTCAGTTTAAAATATGTGCAATTCTATAATTTATTTTTGTTATTAGTATTGAAGGCAGGAAATTTTCGATACTGAAATAGTAGTAAATTGGATTTTTCAGGTGCTGAAAATCTGAAATCTAAGATTAAGAGAATGCATTTCATTTTCTGTATATAAACACTGGCTAATATCTTTCCATAGACTGAATCTAATTTAGTAGTTTACTTTATCTTAGCAGCATAATATTTCTCAAAGTAAAAAGATTTATTGGGAAAGAAATTATAGCTTCAGTTTAACGTTTCGTTTATTGAAAAGAAATTTTATTTTCCGTATTTAAAAAAAAAAATTAGAGATTAGGTTTTACAATACTCAGTGGCAACGATAGTTTTGATAGTAAATAAGAACCGTATCTTAACTTCAGTAAATAAAACTAATCGTACCTGATACCAGTTTGCCTTGTAGGATTAATTCATTTTTTAAGGTCTTGGTTTCTCGGATAGGAAAATGAAATATTATATGAAAATTATAATTTTTGTCCATTTATCAAGTTTTCGTAAACTCGTTTCATTTTTATTAAGCGTTCCCACTCATTTCTTGTCTAAAAGAAATTCTTAAGTGAATCTTTTTCTATCTTTTCGTGTGGTTTACTTCTTCTCAAAGCACGTTTTATACAATAGTATACATTATGCACCAAGGGGGAGAGAGGGACTTTATTGACGAGTGTATGTTTTCAGTACGAGCCGAAGACGACTAGTGAAAACATACACTCCTCAGTAAAGTCCCTCTTCCCCATGATTCTTATGATATTTTATATAACATATTGGATGTGGCCGTGTTTTTCATGCCTGTTAAGCCGACTTAAAGTCCCGCTTTTCAAGATCATGGATATGTAATGGCCATGTATATATGTGCTGTCAAAAAATATTGTGTCATAGATATATCATGGCCATTGCATACTTATGAGCTGAAAAGGGGAACATCAGGTTTGCTCCATAGACATGAGGAACGGCCATAATCATCCATGTGTTATATAAACACTTTTATCACGAGCCTTCAATGTGAGAACAGATATTTGGTTGATAAAAAAAAAGTTCGTAGTAGAGAATTTGTTTTTAGAAGAATCTAAAAATTGTATAAAAAAAGGAAACAAATATTTAGTAGAGAGATGCGACCAAATCTCTTTTATCAGACTTGAAAAATATTTTTTCTTGCTGCACCATAGGGCAAAAATGTGGTGAAGGATATTGCAAAATTTTTTCGAGAATAGACTACAGTGGATATATTTTTTAGTATGGTTCTTTTTGTTTAAACAGAGGATGAGATAATTCTAATTTCGTTTGAAATTTCAAGAAATCGAATTATAAATTCAAATACGATTAAATTCGGGATTCTTAAAATCTACATGTTTCCAGATTTCTAGTTTTGAAATCTTAGACTTAAAAATTTTTTTCTTTCAGATTTAAATGCTGTTAAATTAAAAAAATGTTGAGCTATATTAAATAATTGTATCCACTAGTTACTCTGGGATTATCGCTTAGTCTCGTGGTCCTGTGTGTCCTCTTTCGTGTCGTCGGGCTTTGATCCTAGCTTCTGCTTTCAAACCAACTCAAAAATGTAAATCATTTACAAGAATTAGAATAGAAAATGTAGGAAAACCAGAAAAATTCAACATCGTCATTCTTACCTTTATTTGTAGACCTACCAGGAGGCGGAAGCGGTAGTACTGATCCGAATACAGACTTTGGTTTCTCTAACAACGACGATTTTATGCAAACGTCTGAGGCAGAATTATTGTTTCGATGTAGAATTTGTTGGAAGGGTTTCAAGCATCCGATGTCTCTCACCCTTCACAAGAACTTGCACAACGGTGAGACTGTTTGCCCCATTTGTCAGCGAGTATTTAGTCGAAGCTACGATATGAAAGTTCATTTGCAACGAATTCACAAATGCACTATCAGTGTCGATGCCAAACTTAATTTCCGAAAATAAATGACGAAAGAGGCTCCAGAGACACTCGATTTTTCAGGACGATAAAATCTTGAGAAAACGATTTTTAGACAGGGAAATTTTGTGCCATAAAGCGCGCTGCTGTGAGAAATTGAGATTGGAAAGTTAGAAAATTAGAAAAGATTGCTATTTAAATATTTGTTGAAATATTTCAATTGTTAAAGAACAAGCCGAATTTTATTTGAGACTTGTGCCTCACGTTTTAAATGTGAATGCCTTTTAATTTTATTCCTTCCCAATTTGGATACTTTCATGTTTCGTTTTTCTATTTCAAAATTATATTCCCTACGAATCTAAAACGATACAAATTTGGAAAGGATAAAATACGTAAGTCTCGGAATTAAAATTTTTCGAAATTTAATATTTCCAGCTTTAAAATATGAAAGTTTCCATATTTCGGTGCTTTAAAATTATTTTTTCTGAAATTAATCGCTTTTACATTCGATGGCTTTAAAATTTGTATGCCTTTATATTTGAAGACCTGAACATTTTAAAGATTTTAAACGCGAATACTTAAAAATTGCGTATTCATTTCACTCACAGGAAGCATTTGAGGCATTTCATTCAGGTTTTTTGAACATAGAAAGTTCCGATTATGAGATTTGATTTGTATTTTTCTTAGCCGTTAATACCAAGTTCCTTGCTAAGAACTTCGATATCGAATTTCCATCGAAAGTTGTATCCACTCTAGTATTATTTAATCGAGGGATAAATTGTAAATTTTCTCATATTTAACTATTTAACATTAATTTCTTAAAGAAATTGTGATACTGAAATTATGTACGTGCATTCCTTTAATGAGAAGACATTATTCGAAAGACGTTGCCCTTGTCTGCGCTTCTACTGTTACTTGTAAATATGAAATATTCGGGAGGAGTTTCTCATTCTTTTAAAATCATAAAATATGATCATTATATTATCTCAGGAAGAAGTACCACTGCCATTGTTTCGTATGATTATTCTGGCTCAGAATGCACATTTTAAAATAGTTTTTGAACTTTTCGTATTTCCCCATGAGACTGCAGGCCTGTTTAATAATACTTGGATAATTTAATGAAGAAAAAGGAATATTTGTATTTAGCAGGAGTACTTAAGCGTAAAGTTGTAAGTTTTGAGATAATTATAAAATGTTCCTAAATTATTTTGTAAATTTCCTAACTATTAATTTCTATTATTATTATTATTATTATTTTCGTTTAATTAATTGGAGAATTATTCGGTACGATTAAAATATTGAGGCAGATTGTATTTTTATTACGAAAGACGTATTATTACGCATGTGCATCATACGATTAGTACCAATTATTTTTCAATAAAAATGATTATTAGAAATTGATAAACATTGGTTACAAGCATTGTTTATTGTTCGTTTTATTTACTTTTAATTAAAATTCCTGGTAGGGTGTGAATTAAAGTGTGATTGAAGGGAGAAGAATTGATTAGAGGCACATTGTTCGCAAGCTTTTTAATATTTAGTT
Organism: Belonocnema kinseyi; assembly: GCF_010883055.1. Taxonomy (NCBI): domain Eukaryota; kingdom Metazoa; phylum Arthropoda; class Insecta; order Hymenoptera; family Cynipidae; genus Belonocnema; species Belonocnema kinseyi. The sequence goes on from NC_046665.1 coordinate 43,771,337, forward strand.
GAGGAGGCAGGAAGAATTCTATTTTTCTATGGTTGGAGGGTTGTTTTGGCTTGTTGGGATATCTACTTACATTGGTTACGAGCTTCATTTAGAAACGTTAGCACACAAATATGCTGTCTGTCTGAAAATCACTACATGCTGGTTTCTCTCGTATCAGATTAAAAAAATTTCTTACGAGTTCATGATTTCTATATTTGCTTCATAGCAGAGACCACTAAAATTATCAAGGCTTCAGATTTAATAAGTTCTATTAATGATCCGTTTTGAAACTTTCATCTAAATCTTTGCTTTTACGAATTTCAACTTTAAAATCGGAACAAACTGAACTTCTAAACGTTTGAAATGTTATCTCCTCCAATTGCATTCACATTCAATTTCCAAATTAAAAATGTACAGAATTGGAAATTCGTTGGCTTGAAAAAATTGTGTTTTTTACATTTTGAATTTATTAATAAATTTATTTGAAGATTTTATTTGTTTTTCCAATTGGGAGGTCCTGAACATCGTAAATCATCACTTCTACCTTAAACTATTAATTTCTCCATAAAAGCCTTATAATAAAGTCTTGATTTAATTACAATCAAGTAAATGACTAATTTGTTCGTTGCATGAAGTAATATTTGGACATGGAATTGAAACAGGAAAATCAAAAAGGATTTATTTTTGTTTTACTCTTGATTGAATTCAAAATGCGTAGAGTGCCCTAACTGTTTATCTTCTTCCATAAAACCTAAAACTGATTGGTTATTCTAGAACTGATCAGTTGCTTCTAAAATAGATATTGATCGGTTATTGGTTAACGGTTATGAATAAAATGGTAAATTGCCAATACAACTGATGAATTGGAATGGGAAACACTTTGGATTGTGTGCGCAGACTCACAGTGCGTACCACCTGTTGGGAATCAGCCTCTCGCGAGACCTATGCATACCACCTACGAGGTCAGAAGAAGAACGCGTCCTCGACATGATGAAAATGGAAGGTGGATCTGTGATACTTGTGGGAAAACCTATAGTCGTGGAGATTCCCTCGCCCATCATCGCAGTATACACAGAGGAGATACAGTCTGTCCAATTTGCCACGCAGTCTTCACTCGCAAGTACACTATGAGATGTCACATGGTTAATGTTCATGGCATCAAGTAATAAAAGGAATATAGGACCCTCAGTGCCATTTTTTAAGGACTTGATATTATACAATATACGCCAACTGGTCCTGATGCCATTATTTCGCTTCTATTCTTATCTCGGATTTGCAAACAGAATTTATTATCTCCAAAGTCACAAAAAAGCCACAAGACGGCGAATTGGAATTTCACTCCTGGTGTGCAAACTGTTTTTCGAGTTTATTTTCAAGCTACTCACTTAAAATTAACTGCTTCTGCATCTGTAGCCTCGAAAATTGTATTCTAACCAAACGTAAACCGATCCTAATTTGGATGTGATTTAATCCCAGATCCTAGAAACTGGAATTTAGAAAGATTCTAATTTCAGAGTGATCAGATTTTAAAGTAAATTGGATCTTTACCAAATTTAGGTTTGATCACTTTCAAAAATGTTATTCAACGAAAATTTAAAACCACCCCAATTCGGAACCCTTTTCATTTTTTTATTTTAAAGCTAGTATCTTATTTTGTAAAGCATTCGAATAAAAAGAATATAAATTTCTAATGACTGAAAGAAGGTAAAATTTCCAAATTTGGATGCCATTATATTTTGAAGCCTTCGATTAAAAAATATCTCAAATTTGGAAGCGATTTCATTGAAAGTGTTGGTATTTACAAATCTTTCGAAGTGAGAAGCAAGACGTTTTTTCAATTCAGTAATTTAAAAGCGTTCAAATTTTAAAAAATTTAAAAGTTTTAAATTGAGTTTGTTTTTGAAGACTGTCAACATTTTCCCAGCGTTTCTTGTTTTTTTATTTGAAGGGTTTAAAATTAACCTATAAACGAAATTTAAGTTTGCATTCCACGCCGTTCAGAATTAAATTTTCTAAATAAATTTTCTAATGTGATTTATGAAATTCAGATTTGATGCTTTAAATAATATATCGAAAGCTTCTATTTATGTTTTTGAGATTTTGTATAATTTAACAAAATGCATTAGAAATTCAAAATAATCGACGAAAACCTCCTTTTATAATAATTATTATAATTTGTAAGTTTATAAATCCGAGATAATAAAATAGCCTCTTAGTATCTTAAAACAAAACCTCTTAATTGTCTAGATCTAGACACAATTCAAAATTGCAAGCTTCAAGTCTAGAAATTAAAATTGTTAAATATATATCTCTATGTATATAGTTTCAAAATATTGCAAAGCCACTTTAATAATCGCATGTTAATTATGTGAACAAATTAATTTATAATTTAAAATGTTTCTAGTTTGTAATTATAATTAAGACACAAATATAGTTCTAACTGAAAGTTTTCTTACAACATATGAAGGCCATTATTAAACGTAACAAAACTTCTCGAAAAGTCTGAATTTACACAATTCAAGAGGTGCCAATGCATTCACAGAAAGTAATTTTAATCCCAATAATTATATTTATAACGCCATCTTCGAATCAAATCATGTACATTTGTTTATTTATATACAATTTTACTGTACATTAATTATAAGGCAGACCTTTTTTATACTCTTTTTGCAGAATGTTTTTTTACATTCAAGTTGCTTTTGAAATTTCGAAGTCGATTTTCCTTGACAATTCTTTCTGATGAAACAAAAATTATTGTAAAGAATTTAGAAACTTTGTAAGAAAAGAAACAGGTCAATATCATCACTACAAAAGAGTCGATGATTCTTCAAAAAGAAAAGGAAATAAAATTTATGAAACATTAAATTAGTAAAGTTCATACTTATTCTCCATTTTTTGAAGTCTCTTTCAACTCAGAAGTGAAAATTTAAGAGTTTTTCTACAGGTTGGTTTTTAAATTTTCTTAAATTCCAGAGGTAACAACAATTTTGTGATATTTAAGTACTCTCAAATTTTTGAATTTTTCTCAGACACTCGTGTCCAGTTAGTGTTGAAGAAGGAAGTTACTGGTCTAGTCATAATAGGTCTGATCTAAATTCCATTCTCATTTTTTAAGCCAATTTTGGTTTAGGTAATTGATAAGAATCTCGCCACTCAATTTTATGTAAATCTACATGTTTACGATTAAGATCGTAATATATCTTCCAAAATAGACAGTAAGTTATTTCCCCCTCTCAATTTATTTTTTTTTTGAGCTTAGCTTACTCACCAAGAAAAAATGTTGTTGATCTCACAAATATTTCTTTATTCAATTTAAAATTTGATTTAAAACTTAATTTTAATATAGTTTGAAATCAATTTACAATGTTCAATTTATTCCTGATAGATTCGACACATTCTTTTCTGGGTCTGAGTACAATTAAAAATAACACTTAGAATCGATCTCTTCGAAGCTACGATGTAAAAGACAGAAACTTTAAAAAAGTGTACACTGTAATGAATATTGCATTGTATAATACGTGTTCAATTTAAGAAAATGAATGAACTACGGAAACCTTTGTTAGTAGAACTTACTAAAATTAAAAAAAAATGCATTTGTGGAGAACTATTGAGAAACTTATTTGCCATCAATTCCAGTTTCTTCTGTTGGTTTATTTTAAGGTTTCTTTTTAAATAGGAAATTGAGAGAAAGTTAAAACTTTCAAGGGATGCTAATTTCCCTTTATTTCAATTTTTGAAATTATAGCTACATTTCAAGTTTTTTTCTTAACATGAAATTTAGAACAGGATTATTCTCATTTTGTTGGTATGACTGAATGGATGAGTGGCTGTGTGTTCAGAACTGCAAATTAACACCCTAGTGTCCACGAAATTAATTTTTCTTGAAGCGAAAAAAATTGGTCATACATGTTATCAATCAATTGATAACATATGTGCGTGCTTCGGAATTTTTCGGAAAAAATGCCAAGGTATGTCACTGTCACTTGAAAAAGGATTCCAATCGAGAGGAAAAAAAGATTAAAATATTTTAGACTACGAAACTGGGACGATGGGAATCGTTACTGAAAAATTATTCTTTTGCATGGATTTTTCAAAGTGAGGTTAATTTTCATTTGCAGCATATCACAAATTTTGTTTATAATTAACAATCCGTTGTAGCTTTATTATTAGAGTTGTATTTTTTTATGTTATATAGAAAGAAAATTTACGTTTTTTTGTGTTTTACTTTGAAAAAAGTCTTTTTAGTCTAGAATTATTTTATTACTGACGAAACTGTTTAATATGATAAATTTAGACTAAGATCGAAGAAAAAGAAGTGAAATTTTTGCTTTTTCGTTTTGTCGTTGTTGGTATTCGAACCCTCAACAGCGTAGTTGGAACACGAGCCAAGATTTTAAACATTTGAGCCACGCTACCACCTGCTTTTATAATTTATTTGTAGGTTTTTAGGATATTTAGCCAGCGAGCATGATGTTTTGTTTTGTGATATGTATTTTTTTTAATGCGTTAACATATTGGCATTGCTTCTTAGTCATAAAAAGCCAGGGTTGATGTCTGTATCTAATTGTGGGCGTTCGCATGAAAAGGTCCTTAATGATATGTATGAAGTTTTGCAGAATTGCACAGGTCATCTGTTATATAAATGCATAGATTCTCTTCATTTCGGGAAAATCGTGTCGTCGGGGCATTTTTGAAGTTGGAACTTCGAGAAGCCGCTTTTCGAGAAAAAAACGCATCTAAACTTGAAGAGTGCCATAAGCGCACGTGTCATACTTTTTCTTCAACACACAAAAATATACCCACTACCAGTTTCTTTCAGGACATTCGTATAATGTCAATAGATTCAGTATAAGTCCTAGTATCATCCCCCATTCAAACGCTAAAATAATCATTTGTACCCTGACTTAGAAATTCGCGAATATCTGCTAAACGAGAACCGGCCGTAAACGCCTTTTTCATGTGGAGGCCCACAGATTAATTTTTATAACTGTCGAAATACTTGTATAGAAACAATTACTGAAGGGAATTACATTTGTCATTTAATTACTTCCAAATTTAATCGATTTTATATTCAGAGACTTACAAATTAGATTGCTGACAGCTTTGGATATTTCCGAAAATACTAATTCAGATTTTTTTTTTATTACGAGTCTTCTTTTATTAAAATTTCGGAAACATTACAATCTTTTCCAAAAGATTCTTTTTTCTAAAAGCTCGAATTTTTCAAAACCCAAAATGACCCATCAACCCTGGCTGAAATAAAAAATTGGAACGAGTGTGACTGAATGTATAATAATCGACGAGGGTAGAAAAAGATAAAAAAGATTTTGTTAGAGTGGATCAGCGTCGATTTTGGACATGGCTATGTAGCTATTTTTTATTTATTTGATTTAGATTGTCGTACAGTGGTCATCGAACAACCATCCCACTCTTGCAAACTCTGCGGTAAATCATTTTGGAACCGAGACTCGATGTATAAGCATATGAATATGCATAAGGGAACGACCCAGTGTCCTGTTTGCCACAAAGTTTTGAGCCGCACAACCCACATGAAGCGACATTTAAAAAATCGACATGGCTGGTTGGGATTCGGATCAACAGCAGACGCGGCACGAAATTCAATAAATCCACTCTCGCTTTCCACGAATCCACTCTCGATCTCCTCAAATCCACTCGCGATTTCCACGCCGAGACAAACTCAACAAAACCAAAACACAAATGCCAATGCAAATACTAATACCAATGCAAATGCCAATTCTAATCTTGAATCGAGTGCTACTTTTACCACGATTCGAATTCGAGAAAGCAGCGTCGAAAGAATCACTTCTAGTCCTATTCCTTAGTGTGCAAAAACAAGAAAAATCCCCCAAAAAAATCCAAAGATGGATTATTTTATCCATGCCTATCTTAATTTTTACTACCTAGTCATTTCTACACAACTTGTATGAATATGTTTTCATATGTGTATATGCACACAACCAACACGAGCACCACGTTCTACCTCCAGGACACGTAGAAAAAAATACCCCCGACCTTTTCCTCCTTCCTTTTCCCATTTTTACATCCCTTACCATTCTTAGGGGCGTGAAAAAATAGGAAGTTGATTCAAATTAGTTGAATTTTTAAACTTTGAGTCAAGTCGAAGAGTTGATCTCATAGATAAAGTCTCAAGTTTCTTTAAAGAGCGTTTGAAAGTATTTGTGTACTCGGAATAATTGGCTATTATCGAGTACTCAATAATAATAAGAAAGTACTCAAAACTTCCAGTCTTCGAAGATTTTCAAGTTTTCAATGTTTGTTTGATAACATTACAAAATTATTTATGAATCAAAGATTCTTTTAGAATTGTTTATTCAATTAATATGTTTCAATATTTGCAATCGTTTGAAGAGTAAACTATCCTATTTTAAAATAATTTTATATAATAAATTATTTGATAACAAGTTAACAGGTCACATTAAAACATTTTAAAGGCATTTGCTCTTTCTGAATGTTTGACTCGAAGCTAAAACTTCAATTCAGAGCTTCAAATTTTGTTCACACTCCCAACTCTGTAAGACTCCTTGTGAAATTTATATTTTCCCTGTTCAATAGTGGTTTCTTTTTACCATAAACTAGGAAAAATTAAAATTTAAACTTTCGTTTTTTAAACATTTTTCAGATAAAAATTACAGGAAATTTGTTATATTTTTTTTCTATCTGTTAGAAACTATAAAAATATTTAATATCTTGTCTGTAAATTTTGTAGCCTTTCTGATGGTTTTAGAACTTGATTGTAATTTTTAAAAAAATTAGAGATATTCGTCCTTTCTTTAAAAGTTAGGGAAATTATTTATCAACTTTATTCACAAAGTAAAAAATTACATTTACTCCAATTATTTAAAGGAAAGCAATATTCTAGATCTTATTTTTTCGATCTACTGGTCACGCATTATTAGTGTTTTTATCAAATATTAACACTTTCAATATTAGTTATACTTTTTTTAAATTTAGTTTTAATTTAAATATCCTATTCTTTTGCAAAGAATAGTTAGTCGAAAGTAATTATTTTTTTAATTACAGTAAAATAGCAAAGAATTAATTTATATTAATAGGGATTTCAACAGGACTATTTTTAAGTTTTCAAGCTTAATTATTAAACTTCATATCTGGAATTTACCAGAGAACAGATTTATTTATCACGTTATAAATATTGTGTAGAACCAAAGATTTCGTACAAAATTACGAATATAACCAAATATACAATTATTAATTAGAGATTATATTTATACAAAAATATGCATTATTTTTAAGTAAGATTCAGTCAAAAATCTCCAGGCTACAAAATTTTCTTTCAAAAACCAAACTGGTCTTGCCATAAACCCGAAAATTCTTTTAAATTTCCGAAATTAACTTTTTCACTGTTGAACAGGGTACTTTTTCCAGGGGTTCATTTCCTACCAAAGATTCTAGAGAAATGTAAATTACTTTATCTAGTCAAATGATTTCAGTACTTAATAGTCGTCTAAGGAGGAATGTGCATTTTTTGTATAACGAGTCATGTAAGAAAGTTTAATCTTAAATGATGCATGGTAGATAAGCCGATTAAAATATCAATTGGTTTAGACTAAATAAATCTAGTCTTAAAGATTGCCAAAGTCAAATGCTAGATAAAAATGGAAAAAACAATATAGCCTCCATCAAATCCTAATTTTGGATAAAAATTCTGCCATAAGAATCGATAATTTTTCCCTACTTATGTAACCAAATTTTGTTGTCAATGACTAAAGGTCTACGAGAAATAATTTAAATATCGGCAAAGTATAAAGTTTTTCAAAAATAAAAAGCAGGAGTAAAAACTTTATCGCAATTTAATACAATATATATAGTTTTTAAGTTAAGGCCTCGAGGAATATATAAAAAATTATTAGACTATTTGAAACTTGTTACAATATTGGTTTCCTAAGAAATTATAAATTAATATTATCCCACCAATATTTTTTAGAATAGATCATTTCTGTGTTTCTTTTAAGATTTAAGTCCTTTAGTGCAAATTGACCAAACGACCGATATTTATATTATATTTATAATTATAATTATTATAATATTAAACATACTCAGTATAGTTAATTAAGTCCAGAGACTTGCCGATCACAAGGCCTTTTTTGTTTGAATATCCATCAAGGATTTTAAAAATGATTAATTTTTTCCTTGTTTTTTGTTTTCAGTTTATTAATTAGTGCTCAATGTTTAATTTTAGTCTTCGAAAGTGGCATTCGTTCTTTATTTATCTGTGCTTGTGTATTTATTCTATAAATGAATAATGAATTATTTATATGCAAAAATAATTAATTATTTAAAGGCCACATGTAGGTAATGTAATATATCTGTAAAGAACATTGCCACCAAATTTAGTGCAATTGTAAGATTGGAAAAATTGTTGAAAAAGTTCAACGATTAGTAGTCTGTCATGAACGTTAAAGTTGTGTCGAACTTACTAAAGTGTTTGTGAATTATTATTTAAGTGTGTTTACTAATTTCTAAGAAAAGACAATGACTGCTTTATAAACCAAAAAAACTTCCTTTCTGAAACTTTCTGTTCAGACCAATTGCCATTCGGAAATTTTTCATCTTGGAAAATTGTTATACATTTTTTTAAGTCTTAATTTCCAAAGATATTGCCATTTAATTGTCATTGTCATACTAAATTAGTTTCAGACTAAACTTACCATAATTTTGTGTAATTAACAATTGTAGGATAGTATACATTTGCTTTCTCTGCATCTACAATTTGAGATAAATATAATTTGTCAAAATATTGTAGATATTTGAAATTCTGACTTTTTCTTTTATTATATTAATCGATAAATAACGACTTCGTTACGAGGTTCAGCGAATATTTGTACACCTGCTATAATAGGTGAGTGTAACAAATATTTCTATATAAATTCTCGATTAAAAAGCGACGTTAGCTCGTCAGTAGGAACGAATGTGCACATTCCTCAAACGCCACAATACAATTGCTAAGTACAAGATTGCCAACTATTATTTTATTTTATAAAAAGGACTTCCTTAGCGGATTATTTATTAGAGAGAAATGGAAATGTCTATTATATTATAATAATATATTATCACCTAAATTTACGTTCGGCTTATACGCAGGCAAATTATGTAAGTGAAGATATGTGTGAATAAAGTATCAAAATGTGAATCTAGCACAGATCCTTTCCCCATTTTCAGACATTTTTTTTATCCTACATTTAGTCACAATACCATTTTTTTGTATTTTTTCAGAATTCTTTTAGTGTCTGTATAATTAAATTTCGTGAATCTAAAAGATATTTTAAACATATTCCGCGTTTGGACTAAAAATCAGAGTAGAAAATAATTTTAGAGAAACCTCTTTTAATTGTTGTTTTAATTGTGGTTTTAATTATTTAATTATTTAAATTATTATTTAAAATACAAATAACCCACTTTAAGAGTCAGTGTTTAGGATGCAAATTGATATATTTTATTTAATAAAAATGAACAAATTAAAAAAAAACATGTACACGATTTTTTTAAGAGACTACTTTTAAATCTAAATACATCAATTATAGATATAATTTATGGATTCATCGCCCCGAAAATGGCCTTGAGAGTTTTCGGGAATTTATGAGAATTTTGATTTTTGTATCTACTCGTTTAAATGTTTAAAATTTGTTTGCCTTCGAACGGTTCAGATTTAAAAGGCTTTCTAGTTTAGAAGATAGGTTAGTGTTATAAAATAATAAATTTTGAAAAATCATTTTTATTATAAGTTATATAAAACTTAGTTGTCTAAATTTCAAGTTTTTTTTACTGTCGAAAACTCATGATGAAAACTTAATATATAATAATTGAAAGCACTTGAAAGATTAAACTTTCCAGCTGGGAATGGTACAAATACAAAATTTTGAAACTTTTTTTGGATAACAAGTTTCAAAATTTTAAAACTGACATTGGTCAAATAATTAAAAGAATTAAATGTCGAGAATGAAAAACTAACATTTTTGCGAGAAATTCTTTGTAATTGAAAGGAAAGTTTTGAAAATTTGTAAGTGCTTATAATCGAGAGCAAAATTCAAAGATTGCTTATTGTTAGATACGTGTAATTGCGCGGGGGGGGGGGGGGCAATTTTGAAAAAAAATTCAGATTTTGACGAACATTTCCTACTTTTAACGATTATGACCTACATTTATTGTTATTGGCAAATTTTCAAATGGACCCCCCCCCCCTGTATGGGGAAGTCCTTTCAGTGAATTTGTGTCCTTACGATATTTGATAAGGATCGCCTGAAAGACCAGAAAATCTAACTAGACCGTACTTTGACCGAAAGGCTTTTTCCTTACGTTTGGTGCGGGGTCCTTTGAAAATTTGTTAAAAAATGTCTAGTTTCTCGTAACTCCTTTAACTTTCTCTTAACATAATTTTTACCTAATTCTTTTTAGATTTAACGCTATTTGAATTTAATTTAAACAAAATTCCCCATGATAATCATTTTATAAAGACTAGATTATTTTGAAATCCTCACAAATTAAAAAAATGTCTCGTAAATTCTCTAGATTCGTAGATAATTAGAAAATCAGAGTTGTCTGTAGAATTTAGGACTCTACCTGAGTCTACTTATTAATGAATATTATTAATTAATACCGGCGTGCAAAAAACTAGAAACTCGAGAAAATCGAGTCCTGTTTTTATTTTGTGTCAATATTACTTCAGTTACTAAATGTCTGCACCGAAACTCAACCATTTGAACCCGGAAGTTGGTTTTAAAGCAAATGAACTTTACTTAAATTCACATGAAGTTTTGGGTCTGAAATTCTTTCTGTAATTATTATTTAATAAAATCATGTTAAATGAATAAATTTCGAGTACTTGAATTTACATATCAACATAAGAGTTTCTTCAAAGACCTAAACTTCACTCACATAAATTTCCTATACAACTTTAATTGGTATGGCTTCGCTCAAATTGAATTTGACTGAACTAAAAGCTGAAGGAACTCGACTTGACTCGAAGTTTCGATTTTTTGCACACCCCCTTTGATTAGAATCAATATTATGAGGAATCGGGGTCACGAAACTGTTGATGTGTTGCAGGGGGGGTGGGACGGAAACGGAAGCATGTTGGCGATACAACTGGTCAAGTGGTGATGCAGGGTCCAGGGCGTTTTTCGTGCAGTCTCTGCGGAAGTGTTTACAAGCACCTTGCTTCGCTGACCCAGCACCTTGAAGTGCATCGGAACCAGACAACCTGCATCCTCTGCCACACCACTCTCAGTCGTAGAACCGACCTGCGTCGACATATGCGGTTGAAACATAACATGCAATGGCAAAAAACCATTCAGAAGCGACAAAAATCCTAATCAACAATTCAATTCGAAAACCCGTAAGGACTCAATTTTCAAATCCTCCGTATTATTTCATTCAAACTACCAATTTACGAAATATATTTATTTTTTCTCCGATGTTCCTTTTTCTTCATCTATCACATATTAATGCTGTTAAATTGTTCATGTCATATTATTGCATTCAGTCTGTGAAAAAATCCTCTCTACCTCCGCTGGAATTTGAACCAAGGTTTTCAGATTGCCAGTCTGGTGCGCTAACCCACTAAGCTTCGGAGAAATCTTAAGGCTTGGGTTCGAATGCCAGCGGATCAAGGGAGGATATTGTCACAGAATAAATAAAAATATTATATTAATGCCTTAACGGTATTAATACACTGAACATTTTAAGTATTTAAGTATTAAATTTTCCAAAGTTTGCACAATTTTCAGATTAACGAATTAAAATGAGAACAAATAATAAATGATCCTAAAATCTATTGTTTTTAATTTAAAGAGTTTGAAATACAAAAACGTAATTAAAGTTGCTAAATAAAGTCTACAGTACTTCAGAAACTTGATAGATTAAAATATATTTATACAAAATTTTATTGAATTCAAAATTGGACTTTCTAAAATATTTGAATGATTCACTATCACACTCGAAATGTTTCTTCAATGTCAACCTTCAAAATTAAAGAAAAATATCCTTTCCCAGCCTCGCAATTCACACTCCTGGAAACAAAAACATGTTAAGTAGTTGTTACACGTATAGAATAGGTGAAATTGTAATTGCAAAGTATAATGTACCTTAATTTTGAAATCCAACTTCCGGTATGAATTGAGTGGCGGGTTAGAGGATTTTTTTAACGTTTCTCCAATTCCTCATTAGATTGATAATCGATAAAATTAGAGCTTGGAGCACAAATTCTAGAAAATAAGAATAGATTTAACTAAATTCTAAGGTGAGGTAAGAAATTAAGGCGTAGCAACTGAAAAGATATCAGAGTTTTAATTTATATTTATTGTTTGACGAATTGCACGAAATTATTTATTTTAAGAGATTAGTAGATTTTCCAGAGAAGAATGACAAAGATTACAAGTTAGTTAAAAAAAAAACAAATGACAAAATTGGTTTCTGCCACTTAGTCCTAAGAATTAAATAATATGTTCGCTACTTATTCGCACTCGTGTGTTTATAATCGATACTATAAGGCTTGAAAAATGTTTTGCGACAAAATCAGCTTTTCGAGTTTAAACTCCAATATTACAAGAAACTAGTTAATAGAATTGATGGTGTACTCTCTATAGGCTTTCTAAAAGGAAAGAAATTAATGTGTAATCAATTATAGAATTTAGGTCAGAAAATTGGCGATTGCGAGCAAAGGGCGTAATTATTTATTTAAAACGAATTTCCCAAAGATGAGCTATTTATCTAAAGCTCACATATTTCTTTTCTTTAGAACCTGAATATGTATTATAAGAGAAAATAAAACAGGTGTGCAATTACTTTGGGAGCAAAAAATGGGCAGCCGCATGAAAAGGTCCCTTATGGCCGGTTATATGCATTTTTCTGGGTCAGGGTCAAAATGTTTTCTTTCGGGTTTGAGTGAGGGCCATCTCAGGTTCGAAGAAAAAGTATAACACGTTCGCTTATGGCACCCTAAAGGGTGCGTCTCGGGCTTAAAATGCGGGGAATTCATCCAGCTATATGACTATGCGTAACTACATACCGACCATAAGGGCATTTTTCATGTAGACACCCACAAATTATTATTTAATCCAAACTTATTTTTCAATCAGGTTTATCAATTGTATACGTATGAATATCATTTTTTCAATACAGAGAATAATTAAGAATCGGTTTACAGTTGAGTTCCCAGCAGAAATAAATAAAATTGGAATAAACACAGAACTCCTGAAATATGAAAAAATGTACAATTTAATTGTAGATTCTTCAAAACGTCCGAGTATTTCATCGTGGTGCAACTTGTGCAAAGTTTCTTTTGCCACTCAGGCAGCTTTTGTTCGTCATTATGCTTCGAAACACGAAACATCACAGAATACTCCAGCATACTGCCAGATTTGCAACAGATTTTTTAAAACTAAATGGAGTTTAGCGACCCATAATAGTAAGTATCATAGATTTTAAGAATGAAAATGATTCTAACTCGTTTGTATTTATATTTTGATATTATTAAAACAATAAAAAATGGCCTCAGGTTTCTAAGAAACCAGCATTTTCATTTGCAATTCTTCATTTTAATATAATTAAAATTTGAATTAAAGCAATAATGATAAAATTTTTATTTCTATTCTACGAGAGAATGTACAAAATACTAAATTATTTTAATACTTGTATTTAAAATGACATACTGTATATGAAATAATCCTTTTCGATCATTTCTGACATCTTTATAGTTTTAGTCTTTTAATATCTTCACTTCTAAGATCTATCCTAAGACCTGCAATTTTTCGAACTTCTTGGGGCGTCAGTCTCCAGGCAATTGCATCAGCTCCACAATAATCTGCAAGTTCTTCTACTTTTTCAACACTAAGGATCGTGGCTATTTGCATCAGTCTTGCAAATTTATCTCGAACGGACCAGGAAGTTGCAGATGCTAAGTAACTTGCGAGTGATCTTATTTCTTTGTCTAGAATAAGACCTCCAGCCTGAAATTTAAACAATTTTAAATAAGAATCAGATATTATTTGAATATTTCACAAAAATGTCAAAGATTTTATTACGATTTCAGAAAGATTTAGATTTTGGAAAGATCAGGGCCCCCAAGCTGGCGTGTATTTCACCGTGACAAAGTTTTAGGTAGACAGTTCAAAGCCCTGTCGCTGAGGCGCTATATTCACCACACACACAAACAAACTTTGTGTCATTGATGACCCCACTAGGCCACACACAACCTCTTTATTTTTTTGTAAACTGTCACAAATGTGATAAACCACTAAAAATAATTAATAAATATGTTTTTTCATGTTACGGAGAGCAGAAGGTGCATTTAAAAAGTGTTTAATTATTAAATCTGTTGAGTCAATATTTCAATTTTTTTAAATCTTATGACCAAATTTAAAAAAAAATTATCGAAGATATTACTGGCGTTACCGTAATCCTTTATATCTCATACGTTTTTTATAAAGACTGACGCTTTCTCCACTAAATTCATTAATGTGACTTGTTTACAATCATAAAAAGAACATTTTACAAATTTTTTTTATAACCATACAATTTCCTTAAAATATAGTATTTAATTTTTAAAGAACTGATATTGCGTATTTAATAAAATGTACATCCTTGCTTGTTATGTCCACACTGCGAACAAATATAATGATTGAATATGTTTTTATTAACTCCTTTATTCGTAATCGTGATGAAATTAAAATTAATGAATTTAAAGGAGAAATATGCAGCCCTTTTTTTGAAATGTATGCAAGGGATGAAGGGTTATGATAGCGTCAGTGCTATTTTAACAAAAAATATTTCTGAATTTTTCGAGAATGCTTGGTTAAATTGAACATTCAGTTTCTACAAAATTGATGTTATGTGTTTAAAAGAATACTTTTACTGCTTCCACACCATTAAAAATATATTTAATAATTATTTTCAGTGATTTATAACCTATGTGACAATTTTGTGTGTATGGCAAATGTAGCGCCTCTGCGACAAGGCTTTGAACTATTAACCCAAAATTTTGTCGCGGTGAAATACACACCAGCTTGGGAGCCCTGGAAAAGATACAAAGATTTCCTAAAGCGTTCAAAGATTTAAAGAACGATTTTACAAAGATTCCTGAATATTTGTATGATTTCACAAAGATTTAAAAAATTTCAGAAACGTTTTAAACCTTTTCTAGATTTCAAAAAGACGCTAGACTTTAGAAAGTTTTCGAAAATTTCAGATTTAAAAATATTTCAAAGATGTCGAGGAAACTTCAAAGATTTCAGAAGGATTTCGAAGATTCCCGAAGGATTTCAAGCGTAATCAATCTCTTAAAAAGATGGTAGTATTATTTTTGAAAAATCCAAAATTTATAATAATCCAAATGAAACTTGTAAAAATTCAGTTAAAACCACTTACTCTATTAAAAGTGCATTTAAGCACCACCTTCTCCAATCGAGCCGTGACTTCCGCAGTGAGAATTCCAATCAAAGCGTCATAATTTAAAGCAGTGAGATTATCCTTAAAAGCTTGAAGAAGGCCTTCCAAATTTAAAATTAGAGTCTGCACAAAAGGTTCGTCTGTTTCATACCTCAGTAATTCGTCCTAAATGTTATAATAAGTTCAATTGTAATTTTTTTAATTTACGGTCGTACTCTTTTATTGAGTTGTATTTTCTCTAAACTACCTCATTCACGTGGTGATTTATCGAAAGGAAAGCATCAACCCAAGGTGTGACTCTTGGTTTCACAGCACTCGCTCTTAACTGTTCCAATCCGTAATCAATTACAGCCCTTAAACTATGAGTGACTCCCTTTAATCCAGCCAAACAACTATCCACTTTTCCCCTTTCTTTATTCTGCATATTAGAAAAAGCCTGGTTTATTTCCATATTGAGGCTTTTGCTCAGAGTCTCCACATACTCGATGCTGACATCCGTGTTATTCAGATAAGCCTGCAAAATAAAAAACGTAATTTCTAAACAGCTGTTTCAGAAATTAAAAGATTTATTTTAATTATTTATAAATTATGAAATTTTAAGTAAGATTAAATGTGAAAGCTCACTGTAAACCAATTAAACACCTAGCCTATATCTAAATCATGTACATAAAAATATTAATATATTTGTTTAACAATATAATTTAATTGTATACAATGTGTATCCGTTCTAAATTTTGTAGACGAATGAAAATACTTTAGTCATCTGTAATATTTAAAATAGTTTTAAAAAAAGTATTTTTTAAAATTATGCCTTTAACCTGAATAGTTCTTATCATTTTCGTGCATTTAGTAGAGGAGAGTACTCGAATATGAGATATTCTCGTAATACGAGAAAGCGCGCTATCAGTTAAACTAAGAGACCCACTCTGTTGGTTCTATCACTAACTTGTAGCCCTTGAAGAAAGAGTAATTTCGTGGTATAGTCCATTTTTCATTGGGCTTCTAAAGATTATAGGCGAACTTTTTGTGAAATCGATGGTGGTCGAGTTCTTGGAAGGGAATTCTTTAAACCCTATTTATTATTCATTAAACATGTATTTAGCAGTAAAGTTTGTCTGGAATGATGGGTATTGAATAACTAAGTAGGAAAATATCGATAGTGTTGAAGTTTTTCATTGTACAGGTCAGGCATTGTAAGTTCATAGTTGCACGGTGTGTTTCTCATAATATGACATACCTGTGTTTTTACGACAATGGCTGCGCGGGGGAAATCGGTTATAAAAGTGTTTGTGACTACTGCAAAAACTAAATATATCTAAATAGCAGTAAATTTATACTTCGGAAACATAGAATAAAGTTTTTCATTAAAAATAATACTTTATTTTGCATTTTATTAGCTATTTCCTGGGATATCTCATATTATGAGAATAGTTTGACGAGTTTAGAAAAGGCACTTTTTTACATTTTTTTTATTTTCAGCATAAAAAAAATGTTTAATAAAATTTTTTATTTGAGCTTCTTATGACAAACTAAATTTCCTTTAAAATTACCTATATTACTTTTAAATTCAGTACATACAATTCCGACAATCACGCCAAACAGAGTTGGTATCTCATATTAAGATAGTCTTCTCTACTAATAACTTTAATTTTTTGTCGTATTTAAAATCAAGTTTTTGCTCTTTCATTTATTATAATTATTATTAATTTAAATTTTTCGTTGGCTATATGTACTTCCAACAATTTTTGTTAGGGTTTCGTAGTCCCAGGGAAAAACCCTTATGGTTAGGTCGGATCCAACATATGACTTAAAATTTGCATGGGGCCCAAAATTTATTACATGGGGCCGAAATTATGCAAATTTCCGAAAGATATATAACAAAATAATCAATTTTATGTATATGCATAGCGGCAAATAATGGCATAAGGCATAAAAAAATTACATAGTTGGAGAAGGAATTTTCTATTTATTTATTTTTTATTTTTATACAGCCATATAAGTCCGGACACTTAATTATGGGCCACCCTATACAATGGGGTTTAAAACTGGCATAGGGTTCAATATGGGGATAAGGCCTAAAAATAACAGGACCAAAAATATAAGCATCTAAAGTTTATCATAAAAGTAGCCTTGAATACCTATATTAAAAATTTAAGTAGTCCAGTTTTTGCACCAATAGTCTATATTTAGAATTCTGGTGCACAATGAAAACAACTTTATTTAATTACATCTCTTTAATTAAATTTAGTAAAATGATTATAAAAATAAATCATAATTCAATAACTTTGGCAAACAATCAATCTAAAAATGAATATACTGCTAATTGCCAAAAATTTGACCATTTTAGGCAATCAGATTTTCGAAAATATAACAAATTTCTAAACTACCTATTTATATTTTTTGTATTGTGCGTAACCCAAGAGAGTATGGCAATATGAAACAAAGAGATCAAGAAATGTATTTGTGATGCATATGAATTTTACAAGTATTTAAAAGTCGCGTGGCAGGACATGCGACTATGAGAAAACAAAAATGTCTTTTTAAA
>NC_046665.1:43789401-43811459 GCF_010883055.1 Belonocnema kinseyi
TTAGCTAAAATAAAAGAAATATATTTCCAAATAACAGTGCAAAACTTATTATTAGAAACAGATATCTGAAAAATGAAAAAAAAAACGAAGAAAAGAGGAAGAGCTATTCAAACGTCACCTCTCTCATTTCATTATTATTCATTCATCTTTTTTATACTACCAGGATCCAAAATGCTTCGAGGCCTTTAAGACGTCCTCTTCAGGAAAATTTTAATGGGAAATTAATAGGGAATATTTGTATGTTATGCTAATATTAACTGAAAAGCAGAATTAAATTTGAAGTTAATTATTAAGAAATTATTAACACTATTTACATTTTTATCGTCAATGTTTCTGAGAACTGACAGTCCCCTTTAAAAAAATGGAACTTTAATTAAAATCTCAATCCAACAATATTGAGAGTTTATTTAACTGTTAATCATTTTGAAATATCTGATGAAATCAAAATCAAGAAAGCTTCAACATCAATCTTAAATAAAAACTTATTTTTTTGTAACTTTTTTCTTAAATCCAGTGAAAGATGAAATTTCTTCTTTAAAAAATTATTCTTAATCACATCGAACAAAGATTTTAAGAAAGAAAATTGTCTTATTTTTTATTTTTCAGCACACATTAAACCAATTTTTTTTAAATCAGTGTCTTCAGAAAAATTAAAGATTATTTTTATAAATAATAAAGAAAAATTCTTAAAGAATTTAAATGTAATATATCTGTAGTTATGTATACACAGTACACGTATTCGATGAAACCTATTAACGTATTCAAAGAATCTTCCTCAGACCACCATTATTGCAGGTATCAAGGGTGATCCTATCATATATGGAAAGTCTTTGATTAATGTGATTAAGTCATACATGAAACAAACCACTGCTAACTTTTATATGCTATAACCTTTTTATTTAAATAAATTGTTTTTTAACTACAGAGAAGTAATTTATCTTAGAACCTCTGTAAATGCACAAAATTACACGACAGAACTTTATTTTTAAGGAATTAAATTCCTATAAAAATTCGTTTAAAAGAATTAATTTTAACTAGACGGAATTCATTTTTTTAACACTTTTTTAAATGCACAAAATTAAAAAACAGAAGTCTATTTATGAATAATTACATCCCCATCAAAAAGAATTGTATTTTGAAAGAATATATTTGAACTAAAATTATCATTTTTTTGTTAACAAAAAGAATATGTGAGATTATTTGAAAAATCGACCATTCAGCCTAGATCAATAGTATACAAAATAGATAACTAACTAAATAAATTTCTTAACAGCACATACTCGTTCAACCTCCCTTACTGCCTGTCCAACATCCCTAAATGCCAAACCTAAATAACCATAAAGATCACAACAACAATCTGTTAAACCAGCGCAGAGGGCTGAGCCCCCTAACTTGAAAATAAAATATAAATACCAAAAACATTAGTCTTCCTTGTTCTGTATCAGAAGTCTGCAATCTGCCATGCTGAATACTCGTCTGCAGAGCACTGTAAGCTTGAGCTAAATCCATATAACCAGCTGGATATCCTTGACGTAAACGACTTCTTAGTCGGCTTGTAAATTCTCCTTCTAGAATTCCACAGGCCATATTTACTACAGCACAAACTCCGTCGATACTCCAACTCGAAATTGCTCGTCTGCAAAATTAAATATGCATTATATCTGATTTTAGGTAAGTCCTATTTAATTTTATAAAACTAAATTAAATAAATAAATTTCTCTCTTCACCTCACACATTTCTTCACTATGAAGAAAACGTCATCAACCATGCTCGAAGTTTGTTGTTCCTGATCCAGAACGTCCATTCCAATTGCTTTATTCACACTCTCCTCCAAAAAATATCTTTCTAAGGCCAGATAGGCTCCCAACAATTCCTGCATGCTTCTCGCCAATTCGGAATTGCTGACAAAAGTCTCGAAATCATTCATGGAAGCCTTTCGTTGCGATTCATCGGTTGTACCAATTTCCAAATCACTCTGTAATTTAAATAACAATTTATTTACTTGTTCGTGTTCAAAGTATTATAAATATAGAAACACTTACACTGATT
Organism: Belonocnema kinseyi; assembly: GCF_010883055.1. Classification (NCBI taxonomy): domain Eukaryota; kingdom Metazoa; phylum Arthropoda; class Insecta; order Hymenoptera; family Cynipidae; genus Belonocnema; species Belonocnema kinseyi. Next base: position 43,791,451 of record NC_046665.1, read on the forward strand.
CGCCTTCTTAAAAAACGAATATATAATTCAGAACGAGCGTGCATAATTGTTATTTCTCCAAGAAGCAAGTCTAGTTCCTTGGGATCAGCCTTTTCGCCTCCTTGTTTCCTCAAGTAATCATTTATCATTTGTACCTTTTTTGCAATACTTCTATGCTTCATAAACTCTGCGATGATCTTTTTAATTTGCCTGCGAATACGTTTTAATGGGAATAACATTCGTTAAACAAATTATAATTGATTTTTTCTTTGATTTTACCTATCGCACTCCTTTTGTAAAATGGTAACAGTAATTAGTAGTCTTCCAGGTCCGTAATAAGTTTCAATAATTGGCTGATGAACTTCCACAATTCTGGCTATTCCCTCAAATAATAAAGTTATTGTATCAGCGAATATAACAGCAGCCCTTTTATCGGATGCTTTTATGTCCAAAGCTAGTTTTAAGTTCTTTTGCGCAGTTTCTTGCAGCTGGAAAAATCATTGGATTATAATTAACTAAATTTTTCTACTTTTAATTTGTATTCATGCTTAAAAGCAATTAATTTTTTTAAACAGACCTTTGAACAGAGGTACTGGCAGAATTTCTTCAGCCCCTCAATGTGCATTCCAAGCAAAGGGAATATCTTAAAAAACCTCTCTACAGAAGCTAAGTCCTCGGATTTTACTGCTTCGTCGAATTTGTGTGTGATGACAGTTCTTAATTCCAGAGCCGCTTGCTGTAAAGTAGAAAGAGAACTGGCGACACTCGTACGATCTCCTGAAACATCCTCAGCAGTTCTTTCTAATAGTTGTTGATCCATGGATAAATATCGATGGACGTGAGCAGCTCCTTGCTCGTAATCTTCATTTCGCAAAGCAGCCGCTACTCCTTGGCTGCAAAGTTGCAAGTCCAGGATGTCGTTCACTCGGCTTTGACATTCACATACTCTGCTCTGAAATGAATATTAAAATAAAATAGAGAGTACATTTTTATTCAATTTTTAAATCAAGGATATAAACATGCTCAGATGCTTCACTAAGAAACTTCAGTTTTAATAACGAGATTGACGTACCCGAGCCAAGTCTAATTGTCTGACTTTCGCACTGACTTTCTCAGCCAATTCATTTGTGTGATTGATCATATCACGGAATTTTTCACTCTCTGATCGAATAATAATCACATTTGGCAAAACTTTGCTTATGTTTTGCAGTTTAGCTTCGACATGATAATGCCGAGAAAGAATGTGATTTAATTGTTTATTGATTACCACCTAGAAAGAAACTTATATTAATGAAAAAATATAAATAGTTTCAAATTTTCAAGGCAAATTATGATAGACAAAGAAACCCGGAAGACCTGGATAATTCTTAGAATTTGGTAAAAGTTCTAAAAAGCCTGGCTAAGTCATGAGGTTAAAAAAAAATACTTGAATTTTTTTTCACACCTACTTCAAAGTTTTAATAATTACTTTAGTAAGTCATGGTGAATTTTCAATTTTCCAATTGATATGAATTTATTTTTTTTAGAATCCAAATAATATGGATATAATTCTAGAATTTAAAAAATTTTTATAAGCTGAATGAAAATTTTTCCGAATTCAATAATTTGCACGAATTTGACTCAGGATAGTTTTTTCGTTGAACGTGATAATAAAAAATCCTATATTTGCGTACTTTTTCGTCTAGAATGGCATTCACGTTGAGCGATTAACTTTCCCTACGAAGGAATGAGGCGTAATTTATTATAGTATGTCTTAATTCTGTTTAATTTACACAATAAATAAAAAGTTTTGTCTACCCCGAAATTATCTGTTTTTAAATTTGCAACATCTAAAATTTTTCAAATATTAATATTGTGTCAGTTCGAGGTGGACGAGGATCATCCTCTTTTAAAAATAATAATTTTTTGGTCAGTTTTCACGTATATCTCACCGATTTCGAGAATTTTAAAAAAATTAGGAAATTTAAATACTCTTGCAAAATTGTTTACGCAAAATTATCACACTCTACGACGGTACATTTTCATATAAATTGGACAAAAATTATCGATTTGAGGTTTTTAATTTTTTAATTATTCATAGAAATATGTAATCATATATATTCATTAACCTTTGCAGAAATTCGTAATTTCTTAGAAAAACCTAGTAAAAGTTATGAAAAACTAAACCTTCATTTTGTGAGTCGTGAATTTCCCTATTTCTTTTGTAGAAAATTGTAGCTATTCGTAATTCTGTGTAGAAAATTGAAATTTTACAATAAATTGTATTTTCAAAACGTAAATATTCGTTATTTTTTATAAAAATTTATAATGTTCTACAAAAACGTATTAAAAATAATGAAAAAATAAATCTTTATTACAGGATAGTAGATTTTTATATTTTTTGTTCGTAGACAATTGTAGCTATTCATAATTGTGTGCAGAAATATGTGATTTTATAACGAATTGATTTGCAAAATGTACATTTTCGTTATTTTTTATAGAAATTCTTAGTTTTCTATAAAAACGTATTAAAGCCTATAAATAACTAAATGTTTATTATGAGGTTGTAGATTTTCCTATTTTTTCGTAGAAAATTGTTGCTATTTATAATTGTGTATACAAATTTGTAATTTTATAACAATTTGTATTTGTAAAATGTAAATTTTCGTTATTGTTTGTAGAAATGCATAATTTTCTACAAAAGTATTCATAATTATGTGCAGAAATTTGTAATTTATTAAAAACAAAATATAAAAAAAGTATAGAATACATCACGTTTTTAGACCTATATTTTTGTAAACATTCATGCAATGGTATATTCATCAATCTTTGTATAAATTCATATATATTCATTAAAATTCACAAATATTGATTAAAAATTCTAATTTTGCATGCTTTGTAGTTTTCTGTACCGCCCAGGTTTGAATTAATTAATAACATAACGAGAAATTCTTATATTGGGAAATTAGTTTGCGAACAGTGTAGCGTGTTGAAATTAAATACAATTTACTTCATTGACTGAATTTATTAAAAAGTTGACAGCCATTTTTTGAACAGTAGACCTACAGAATTCGAAAAAGTCATGGAATTTTGAAACCTGACTTTTGTAGCAACCCTGAGACACAAACCAAAATTTGAAACATCATAGTGGAAAAATATTTTCAAGGTACTAAATAATTTCATTTTTTACTAATTTCAATAGTTGAAATATTAAAAAAAAAGATATAATGAAATATAAGAATTGAAAAATCCTAACCTCCGCTTCCAGTAATTTTTCAAGAATCATCGGGCAGTTCTCTTCAGTTAAGGGTAAATCCATCTTCTAATTTACCCAAAATCCTTAGAATTATTGATGTAATAACAACTGCAAACTAAATTTCGCCAGTCTTTAAAATTTATTGACAGCTGACATTTTGACGTTTTTGTAAAGAACTATGTCCTGTGTCCACGTCAACATAACCTCAATTCTTCAAACCAACCTAACCTAACCTAGTTTTATATGACCTTCACGTGTTGGATCACGTGCGTATTCCGTTCCGACCTTCCGTTTATTTCCAAATAGCTCAAATTTCGCAAATCCCCACTCATGCCTTGCATAATAAACTGAAAACCTCTCGTGATAATTCACTCTTTAAATCAGTGAAAGAAATATGTCAAACAAATTCAAAACAAGGTGTATCGTTCCAAATTGTAACTCAGGGAATTCAGTGAAGTTCAACAGGTTTCCAAAGGACACTAAACAATGTCAACGTTGGGTTCGAGCGGTCAAAAATCCTTTTCTTGAAACACTATCACTCAAAGAAATTCAAACTTATCGTGTTTGTCATTTACATTTTACCAAAGATTCCTTTTTCATCACAGCTGAGAGGCCGAGATTAAAATGGGATGCAGTTCCCTTTCTTCGATTGCCTTCGTCTTATCCTGATAAAAATTCTGAGGAATTAAAAATCGACCTCCAAAGTGACGAAGTCGATAAAAATAAAAAAATAATTCTCAGAGCCAAACCAAAGATAATTGACGCTTATTCGCTAAGCTACAATGAAGAAAACAATCTTCCCCCGGCGGAAAATGTGCCACCTGTAGAAAATAATTTGTTGTGGGAAGATTGCCTTTTTAAAGAAATAAATCCTGTCGAAAATATTCTTAATTATGCGAGTAAAGAATTCCGAAGGGCAGAAAAAGGTAAAGAAATTACAATAGCTTTTAAAATTCGAGCGAATTTATATAAATATATAAACCCCAAGAATCTGGAACACAGGAAACTAAAAAGTATTAAAAAAGAAAACAGAAAAAATATTTTAAAGACTTATTGTATTGTCCCGAATTGCAAATCTGGAAGAAATGTCACTAAACACGCTTTTCCAAAGGACGAATTTGTAGGAGAAAAATGGGTGAATGCTATAAAAAGTCCTTATATAAAGAGTATAAGTTATGAAGAAATTAGGAAGAGAAGGCTGTTTGTTTGTTATTTACATTTTCCTGATGATTCATGGTCTGAGCATGCTAATGTCAAGCCGAGGCTAAAACCGTATGTGGTTCCTACGCTTAATTTGCCGGAGAAGTGGATTAAAAAGAAGAAACTCAAACCTAAAAAGCCGATTGATTTGCCGATGACTGAAGAAGAGGTGTCTAATGTTACAGTCGATTTTTATTATACAACGATACCGGTGCTAAGTTACAATTCGTTGCCAAAAATTTGCGATTTTATGATAAAAAATGAAAGTATTAGAGAAAGTTCCTTCAAGGTGAAGAATTATGAGGATTTCATCGATATCAAGTATCGCTCGATTAATGATGTGGGTGGACTTTCTTTTGAAACAAAGTATTCAAAGGAGACTGGAGTTTAAATATTTTGGTGAGAAAAATATTTGTAGTATTAACTAGCTTTTTTCTTTCAATGTTTGCTTTAGTTTTATTGGAATTTGCTTCTAATTGATTATATAAAACAATGTGAAACATTAGGTAAAACCATAAGCTTGGAATTCAAGTGTTTCAATTTTTCGCGGGGTTCAACATAACCACAAAAGTAAACGAAGCGAATTTGATGCTTTTTATAGTGTATTTTAAGCTAAAAATCTGAAACTGGATGTTCACTTCTTTCTTTTGATTTAAATATATAATGAATTATATATATCTCAAAAACTTCAGAAAATGATCAATATTAAAAAAAAAAACTTTCAGTCTCTGCTTAAATTTTTAAAAACTCCCAACTAAGCAGAGTGGCGCAGTGGAAGCGTGCTGGGCCCATAACCCAGAGGTCCGTGGATCGAAACCACGCTCTGCTATAATTTTTTTTCAAACTTTAGAATAGCGGTTTCTTCTGTATGGCCCTTGAAAAAGAAACTTGTTAAAATTCGATGAATTCTAATCATGTCCAAAAAATCGGAAAAATTCTGAAAGAATCTTCTGATATACTTGTAATTCTATCAGATTTCATCAGAAGTGTCCAACTAGTGTTCTATTAGATTTGATCAGAAATGTCCCGTTTATTTTTATCAGATGTTATCAAAAAATATTAATTATTAATAATAATAATTATTAATATTAATATATATTATTTTGTTTTTGCAAATTATTATTATCAAAAAATAATATTAATAATTTGAACGAACAAAATAATTGTTTAAATAAGGTTTAAAAAATAATTCTTTTATTCCAAATTTATTCACCAACTTATTATCAAAATTATTAAACAGTTATAATTAGGAAAAAATTATTAAATTAAAAAATTTTTTGAATGAATAATTTTTCACTTTCTAATCCTTCAATATATTTTAATTTTTAAAGTTTATTCACAATTACATAATAAATAAATATGAAGTTCTATTAAACAATCTTTATATAATAATATTGCATAATTTAGTTTTCGGATAAAATCTTATAGAAACTGATAAAAGTGCGCACGGGACAGTTTCGGATAGTATCGGAAAAAACGGAAAGATACCGCTGGGACACTTTCTGATAAATTCAGAAAGATTTTGAAAGAAAATAGTGGTGTAGTTTCGGATGTAGATTTGCAAAGGATCTGAAAAATATGGGAAGTTATGGAAAGAAAGTTCTATCAGAAATTTCTTGCAAGAAAATGAAAAAGGTGGGAAAAGAATATTTTCAGAATACATTGTTTAAAATGACTAATGGCAACAAGATAATAATTAAAAAAGGGACAAGAAGGTAAATAAGGTAAACAAGAAGGCAACTTATTCATTGTTTTTAATTGTTAAAATTTACGAAATAGCATGTACCTCATTGACAATATTTGTGGTTGTTGTGAAAAACCTCCTTGCCCCTTTTGTTTAATTATTATCTTGCTGTAATTAGTAATTTTGAAAAATTGAAATACGTTTTAGGAGCTATCTTGAGTAGAAGCCGTCAATGCAAGCTCGATCTGGATAAATTTTTAGTGATGAAATGAGTGATTTCAGTCAGGTAGGCAAGGTGCATCTCAGCCTGTTTTTTTATAAACAAAGTGATAATGTGGCCTAAAATTGTTCTTCTTTTGTGTTTTTAGTAACGAAAAATGAAAATATAACAATTTTACGTTTGTTGGCTCCTTCAGAGGGCCGATATTCCAAAGTTTTACCTTTATTTTTTTCATTTTTACAAATAAAAAAATTTGATTGCTGTAAAATACTAAATATAATGATTAAATGTAGAAATGTTAAAAAAATCAACTTTTCAAGCCCACATTGGATTTTTGCATGCATCCAACATTAAATCAAGCAAAGTGGCGCAGTGGAAGCCTGCTGGGCCCATAATCCAGAGGTCCGTGGATCGAAACCACGTTCTGCTATACTTTTTTTTCATTTTCACAAATAAAGAAATTTGAATTATGCAAAATACTGGGGAGATTACGATATCCGCGGCGACGAAGTTTGAATGTGGATTCTTATAGGATTTTTCGCGAGTAACACGAATCTGAAAGTTTTAAATAGATATCTCGGATAGTTTTCGATATGCCGGTTTTTTTTTATGTTAAAATGGTTGAATTTTGTTTTTTATTAGCGTAGTTTCTGAATATCGATTTTGATGGGATTTTTTGCGAGAAACACGGATGTCAAATTTTTAAATTGATATCTCGAATATTTTTCGATATAATGATTTATACTCTTAAATTATATAATCGAATAATGCAAGTCTCACCCCTATTATTTTCCTCGGATTATTCGATTATTTAATTTAAAAGAAAAAATCGATATCTCGAAAACTATTCGAGATATCGATTTAAAAATTTCAGATCCGTGTTTCTCGCAAAAAAAGACCCATCGAAATCGATATTCAGACATTAATCTAATCAAAAACAAGAGACAATAATTTTAACATAAAAAATAGATATTTCGAAAACTGTTCGAAATATCGATTTAAAACTTTCAGATTCGCGTGTTTCGCAAGAAATTCTATACGAGTTCGCTTCAAAATGTTGTCACCAAGGATATCGTGATCTTGCCAAAATACTAAATCTAATTATTAAACTTTGAAATGTTCAAAAATCAAATTTTTAAGCACATATTGATTTTTTTCAATCACACAACTTAGAATCAAGCAGAGTGGCGCCGTGGAAGCGTGCTGGGCCCATAACCCAGAGGTCCGTGGATCGAAACCACGCTCTGCTATATATTTTTTTAATGTAGTAATTTTCACAAACAAAATAAATATAGAAAAATGTGAATTATTGTACATTTACATTTAAAAAAAAAACCGATTAAAATGTCGGTGGCTATGTGTACCCAAATTTCAGTACTTATTGCCAGCTTTTGTCGGTACATCTAGACACTACTAATTGGTAACAAATCTAGTCTGAAATGTATGTTTTTATTTGATCAACAGGTTTCACTGACGATCTGATCTCTGGAAAAAATGCTGTGACTCTTCATTTATGACATCTCTGGATCTGAAATGCTAATTATTAAGACTACCAAAAAGAGAAGAAAAAAAACGTCCCATAGAACATTACAACTAAGGGAAAAGTGCCTGGCTAATTTTTCTATTATTTCGCTCCCTTTGCTGCTTTTTGCATATATTTCTTTTTTTGTCTAGAATTAGGAACCAAGCCTAAATCAGATTGACCTCAGATTCTAATTTCTGTTAAGTTTTAAAATAAGCAAATAACGAATTTTTAGATCTGTGTTTTGATTGTTTGTCTGAAAGATATATCGAGGCGTCCTAACGTTAGGATGCCAACGCACGCGACACGACTTGACGGTACTTGACCAAAAATAAAAACAATAAAAAACTAACCGAGAATTCAGCGCTAGAAAGTCTTGCTCGCGTAATTGAGCAAGATGAGGCTAGAAGTTGGCCAAAATTAAAAGGTGCTCACTCGCTTCATCAAATCATAAAAGTTCTATCTCGGGCGAGAAAAGCGATCAATCAATCAATTCCGCGATCTAAAACTTTCTAGTGCTTACTTCTTGGTTAGCTTTTTATTGTTTATATTTTTGGTTAAGTATCATCTAGTCGATCGCGTGCGTTGGCATCCTATCGTTAGGACGCCTCGATATAGTTGACCAACAATATTCTTTTTAGTTATATTTGATTTATTTACACATCATAAGATTAAGATAAACTTTTACAAAATTCTTGCCATACTGTTTTTAAATCGTATACAATACGATGCTGCTTCGACGCGAGAAGAAAAAAAGTTTGGAAGTATTACAAAATGTATTAAAAACTATTACCTTTGTTACAAAAATTATTATCTAACTATAATCATTAAAGTATTTTAATATTAGACTTAAAAATCGAATTCACATGTACTCTTCTAACCTCAGTTCCTTTATGTCCTTCGTTAAGTGAATCAAAGGTTCTGGTTTCACTTGATAATACAAAGTGTGCATCAGGATTTCGTTCATGAAACGAATCTGGTTTTCCGTTGCTTTTTTCTTCAAGGAATCTAGTGCTGAACATAAAATAATGGGCAAGGATGTCACGTACTGAAGTCTCTCGTGAGTTTTGATATAATACGCTCCGTTCGTTTTGAGTTCTGCAAAAAAGAAACATTTAATTTAAAACTTTAATTTCAAAAATTATTTTGAAGGCCATGTATTGTAACACTTATCCTATTTATACCTTACCCACACTTTTTTCGCAAGGTCTTACGTCTACGCAAATTGAGATAGATTTGAACATTTGAACGATTGTATGGTTTTAAGTTTCTGGAGACACAAAGAATTTGTTTATCTCAATTCGTGTAAGCGTAATTTATGCGAAAGAATAACGGTAAAGTAGGAATCAGCAAGTATTACATGGCCTTAAAAAAGAAGACGGGTTTATAATCCTATTTACCTTCGAAAAAGCTCATGTATTTATCGATTTCAATACCCGAACTTTCTTCGGCAATTTTGATTGCCAAGTGATATTTATCCACGTGTTTGAACACCTTTTCAACCATTTTTACAAACCACAGGGCAAGTTCTAGCCTTTCTTCAAAATCTTTTAAAGCGAGAAAAGCATTAAACCAAATTTCTATTTGGTCCTCGCATTCGTAAAATGCTCGAGGCACCTCTAATAATTTTGTAATCGAACTTTTTATATTATCGAGTAGAGGACAATTTTCGTCGAGGGCTATTAGTAAAAATAAAAGGGCCTTTCCATAAAGTTCCTGTAAATAAATCAAGAGATAGATAAATCACTAACAGTTAATAAATATATCAGCAATAATTAAACAGTTGAAAAAATAAATTACTTGAGCTGGAGTAAAGATGAAAGGATTCACACTGAGAATAAAATCAATAGCGATCACATTCAATTCGCACTGGGAATTTTCTTGAATATCCAAATTTTGAGATAATCCGCTTAATAACATCGTCAGATTTACATCAGCTTCCACATTTACATAAACTAAAGCTGGGAAAGATTGGTTGTAGGCTTTTAGCAAATTCAGGATCGAAAATAAAACCTCCTCCATTCGTGGAATTTCTACTTCATCCATTTCGAATTCTTTCGGTTCTAAAGCGTTTTTCCAAGTTCGCAGGCATCTTTCAAAAACTGGAGCATTCTATAAATTAATAGAAAAATAATAATCTTTTTTCTTTAATCCATACTTTTAATTTAGGGTTAGGTGATTTACATTAAAACCAGCGGTATCCATCCATAAACTACGTTAGCAATTTTCAGATATCACCCCCCCCCCCCCCCCCCCCCCCCCCCCCCCCCCCCCCCCCAAATAACGTAGCCGTTGGCCAAGGACGGATTTACGTTTATGAATTCTTTTGAATACAATTAATGCAGATAACATATTTCAACAAAAAACAAATTTCTACTCAATGAGATGAATTTTCAATACAGAAAGACGAAATTTCAAAAAAAAAATAAATAAAAACACGATTTTGAGCCAAAAAGTGGCATTAACAATGAAATAGATGAACTTTCAGTAAAAGGGATAAGTTTTCAAACAAAAAGTTAAAGATTTAACCAAACTGTAACAGTTTCAAGGCAAAAAGACGAATTGTTTCAAAGAGAGTTGAATTTTTAACAAAAAAGTTACTTTTCAACCAAGGAAAATAAATTTTCTACCTAGAAGGTTCACTTTTCTAACATAACAGATGACTTTTCAATCCAAAAGTATGAATTTGAACAATATAAGAACAATTTTGAACAATTTTCGACCAAAAATGATGACTAACAAAATAATTCGATTTTGATCAAAATAGTTAAATTTCTAACCAAAAAGTTGAGTTTTCAACAAATCAGATTAATTTTCTACCCAAAAAGACGACTTTTCAATCAAATACATGAATTTTCTACCAAACAATTAAATTTTTAACTTATACAATATACTGAATAAATTTTCAATAAAGAATGCAACAGTAAACTTTTCGGATAAAAACTCTGATGAAAAAAAAATAACTTTGAACAAAAAACAAAAACAAATTTCCAACAAAATACATATATTTTCAATCAAATTATTTAATTTTAACCCTAAAAAGATGAATTATTTACAAAAAATGAAATAGTTTAATTTTCTGTTGAAAAATTGATTTACAACCAAACAAGAAACCAATTTTCATTAAAATAGTTATATTTTCAACCATAGAGATAAATCTTCGACTAAAAAATGAATTTTTAGATCTCCTTACTGGGTTTAGGTTCTAGATGTTATCTAAGTTCGTAAAGTTATTTCAACGTACCCTCCACCCCTCGTATTAATAACCAATGTTAGCCCCCCCCCCCCCCTCAAACTGATAACGTAGTTTATGGAAAGTACAGGCAGGCCACTTTTTCTTTTATGACGACACTACTAATTAAAACACTAAAACTTACATCAGACATGTATTCTATCAAATAATTATTGAATGCCCTAAACTTGGTATAGTCGAAAGAATTCTCAGCTAGGATGATCAACTTTTTCGCTTGAGTTAACATTGTCGTGAAAAGCAAAACGCTTTCGTGCCGTACTGCCAAGTTACTTTGGAGCAAACCTGGTGCGACTGCTTTTCTCAAAACGAGAGTGGGAAGTGTTAGATTTATCAGAATATTTGCAAACTGCTCTACCTGTGTACCTAATACATTTTGAGAATCATGAAAAAATCGCTCAATATCTAAGGATTCGATAATCTGAAAAAGTATAAGTTTAAATTAAATATATATAATTGCATTTGAAAATATGAAATTATTCAAAAATAAAATTCCCTACCTGATTTAAAAACCTGATCAGTTTAATCCACTTTATCGAAACTTTCGGGGCCAAAAGCGGTTCCGTAAGATTTATTTGCGACTTGATTAAATCCGGACAAGCCCTCAAAATTTGAACAACTAAATCCTTTGGTTTTTCATGTTCCCACGGACTTTCGAGGCTTTTCAAAACTGTATTCACGAGCTGATTATTTTTTCTGCCCTCACCGATTCCCAAACTACGATCTTGAAAAATAATACCATATTTTTTCGAAGCCAGGAGCGTTATCAGAAATTCATGGACAGCCTCAACTGCAATCTGTAAAAACAAATTTATATTAAATATATTTGATATTTAGCCACAGAGAAGAAAATTCAAATATGAAATAAATCACCTCCTTTTCTTCAGGATCGACCTTTTCATCCTTTTTTTCCTTTTCCTTCTTCAATCCCGGCCAATTTCGCGGACCCTTCCAGTTATACAAATTCACAAGATTCTGAACCACCGAGGTCGAAAAAATGTGAAGTTTCGTCGTTTTACTAACTGCGGAATTTTCTAGAACGCATTTTTTCACGGTTGTCAAAATTAGGTGAACAGTTTCATGCGAATCGTAGATTAAATCAGGAAAGATACACGCGAGCACATCTCGTTTTTCTAAAAGAGATCTGATGACGTTATTACGACCATCGACCAAGAAAGCAAGGGTGAAGTGGATAAAAGAAGTCCTCACGTTGTTGGGATCACTAGGTTTTGTAAGGCGAACGACTGCTTCCAAAATTTGAGAATTTAAAGAGAGATTGTTAAGAATATCGCGAGGAAGAGTTCCGCCAATCGTTACCATTGTTGTGAGCATTTTTAAAACAACTTTTCTCTGCTTTGCATTGCTCTGATTTGAGAGCATTGACTGTATTGAAGACATATGGGTATTTATTAAACGTCTACATGATTCTTCTGTATTTGAATATTGTTCTGTTTCCTCTGGATACAATCCCAAGATTCTGTAAATTAAAATTAAGAAATATACTCAGAAATATCAGGACTCAACTTTTTAGTTTACTTTTTGTTATTGTTATTGTATGAAAACTTACTTCATAATAAGAATATGAATCGCAGAGAATAAAGTCGTGATATTATTAATATTCTTTTTATCAGTCGTGTCAAATGTTTTTAAAACTTCAAGAACATTTCCACCAGCTTCGAGATATTCAGCAGCCAAATCTTGCTTTTTATTTTCGTTGCAAACCGTCACGAATTTTCTGACTGCGTCAAAAGCGTGCTCGAATTGAAAAAGATCTCGTAGCGCTTTTCCTGTTAGTTGAATTTTTTCTACTTTAGACGATTTTTCCATTTTTTCATCCTTCGGCGTAATTTTGTTGGTTCTTTCTGTCTCATTTTCGGAGTCTGGATTATAAAAAAATAATGTTAATGGGGTCATTGCACATTTTATAATAATTTTTTTTCTTGTGAAGTTAAAAATTTTGTTTTTAATCTTTAAATATTTATACATTCTCATCATTCATGATAGAGAAGTAAACCCTGCTATCTTGTGTAATCCAATGTAATCTCGTTTAATCCCATGTAATCTGACACAATCCCATATAATGTTGTGTAATCTCTTGTAATATTTTGATATATTATTAGCTACAATTATCGTAACTTTTAAATTTCTTATTTAACACGAGATTAAGCGTTTCTTGGCACTATATATGCACCTATTTAAAAGAATCAAAATAATATTACTAATGATGAAGTTTCAAATAAAAAACATTATTTTAACTGGAAAACATTTAAGACTTTCAAAAAATATTTATTTTAACAATGTGTTTTGCAAATGAACTTTTTCTTACTATCGCTTCTTCACAATTTTGGAAAAATACTTGAATTATAATAAATTATTTTGAAAGTAAATTTTTGTATGGCTGAAATGTTTAAAACATTTTTTTTAAAATGAAAGCTATTTTAAAACATAAATATATTTGAGGATTATTGACTTTTTTTTAAGCTGCAAACGGTAGAATTGTGGGAAACCCATCATTTAAAAGTTGATATGAAGTGACGGTAAAAAAAATTCAATCCATAAGACAGGACTGATAATACAATTTCAATTCTTAAAATCATAGATATTTTTGCCAAACATCATTTTTGGTACGCCAGTAAACTAAAGAAGAAATTTAAATATCAATTATATTTCTGCATTAATTCCAAAATAAAATCTTTAAATTTTTGTGAGTTTACACCATTGTAACATTTTGAAATTCTATGTGATCCCTAGTAAACCCTATTATCTTATTTAATCCCACATGTAACCGCATTTTGTATAATCCTTTAATCTTTTAATCCAGTGTACACGAAAAATCGAAGTAGTTAGCTCCTCGTTTTAATCAAAACGGTGCAAGTTACGTAAAAATGTCTAAAAGAGCAATTGTAGCTTTTGAAAAGACCTACAATTTGCATTTAACCATTTTTTATAGGATTAGCTGTTGGGGTTTAACCGCCGACAATTCTATTAAAATACGCAAGATAAATATTCGGTAAACGCATTTTTAAATAGATTTCAGGAAGTGGATTTTTTCTATTTTGTTCTTGTTGGGAAACTGGTGAAAATACACAAAATAAAAATCTAGTAAATGTATATACTTATAAATCTTAGAAAGGCGAACATTTTGAACTATTAGCTGTTATTCATATTTTGCGTCGTTTGCGAGAAAAGGGAGATTTTTAATATTTAAAAATGAAAAAATCGTTTTCCTCAAAAACGCTTAGTACAATTTTGTTTGGCTTAAAATAACCGAGGTGCATCCCCGAAACACGTACAAAAGAGAAACTGGATATGCAAGCACTTTTGGGTAAAACTTAATCGAGTCTAGCCGTGTCCGTTTTTATATAATTAAATGCTGAAAAACTATTATGGTGAAATTAATATGACCATGAAATGCTACAGGATTGTGAAGTGTAAATCAATTTTGACATTAGTTTTATCTTTGGGGACAAAAATTCAAAATTTCATCGTGTTCCCAGCGTGTCGACTCTTCTCTAAGTCTTTGAAAAGGTCTAAAAAAATTTCCCAAGTACGCAGTTCCGAACCAAGGTATAATATTAATGATGAATAACGGTTTTTAATAGGAATATAATTTGAATACACTTTTCACATCAAATTTATTTTAGAATCTAAGTTGCTTGCAATATTATGGCCTGCGCAACTAGTAATATTTACATGTAATTACTTAGAAAATGAAGCACCGAGATTCATAGAATATATATGGGACGTAAGAGATATTTCTGATCAAATTCGTTTCAAGTATGCGCTCGATTTTTTTTTTTTAATGTATGGACAGTGTACTTTTCAATGTTTTGTGGGAAAATCAGACATTGCTGATTAGCAATTCTGACCCAGGCAGAGACAACCAGAATTTCAAACAATTTAATCAGGTTTGGCTGTATCGCTGTATTCCGTTCGTAAGTATCAAAGTTTTTTTAAATAGGGTTTAACATAATGTTTAGGAATATTTTTTGTTCTAAAAAACAACGAATTCTAATTCAGTATTTCAAAAATAATTATATTATCTAAAATTCATGCAACTAACCCATTTGTAATCTTGTGAGAAAAAATTCGGTCAAATCTAAATGTTGAAGCGAAAAAATAATTTGGAAACGGTAATATAAATCCAAAAGAAAATGACAAAGATGTTGAAATGTTTTCAAACACAATTATTACTTTATCAATATATTTTGTGCGAATTTTGAGTTTAAATTTTATTTCTAGAGTAACATATTTTCATATACTTTTTTCATGTAGAATAGATCAAATATACAGAATATTATTTTAGTAATGAATATTAATTTTTTAACTTCTCTTTTGACCTGTTTTTCAATAAAACCCCTAAATGCGTAAAAGGTCATATATCTCTGAATTAATAGTTTATCGACATGAGTCAGAGCCTATTAATTTAATTCATAACAGGGACCCAGATCGGTCCGGATAGTTCTTGAATGACATTCAAAGTATATAAAAGCAGAGCGTTAACTGGCTCATTGGCACAATCAAGGTACATTTTGCTCGGATCTCACTATCTAAAGACGTAGAAATTCTTCGTCATGAAGGTTTCTCATCTTATCATGATGATTTTTGCTCTTTTGTGCATATACACAATTGTTTCCGGTAAGACCTATTTTTTCTTAAATCTATCTATCTATATTTCATCCCTATTATTATTTCTAAATTTTAATAAACTAATCAACAAAACTTTTTTCATGTAAATTATTAAAAACACTAAACATTACGCAGTCCAGTTTCATAAAGTTATTTTAAGATTCTATTTCCAGTTTTTACACCCGTTCATCGGATTTCGGAATACATATGTTTAATTATAATTTTAATTCTATTTTTAGTATAATTTGTAATTTTTTCTTAATATATAGAAAATAAGAGATTAATGTTGTTCAAATTTCCAGGAGAAAGTCAATATCTTATAAGACGCCGGATACAACGAGCTAAGCTTGATAAAGAAGTAAAAGCAGAAGAAGAAAAACGGATGCAAGCGTCAATAGACAGATTACTGGGATCAATATCATGATGGGTGAACTAATTTTATTACAGTGTTTCTTTATGAATTACAAATATTTTTTATTAATTGAAACAATTACAAGTTTCATTTAAAATAGTAATTTTTTTAAACACTGTTTTTATGTTTTTAATTTGGTCACAATGTATAATTTATATAGAGAAATATGTTTTTTCTCTCTAGTACTATCAATAGTACTATCTAGTCAGATTTTTTAATAAACTCTGAAAGTTTTGAATCGAAGATTGGTTTTACCTCATTCCTATGTTATGTATTATTAAGAATAATAAAATCGGGAATCTGCATTCTTTTATGTATTATATATATTTTTAAACTCAAAATGTAAAAAAAAAAGATTACAGCAAAAGATGAAATGATCGCATGAATAAGATTTTTAAAATAAAGTGTACAATGATTTTCATTTTAGATAGAAAGTAAGGATGATAAACAAATAAATAATTAGACAATTAATTTTTATACCATATTTTACAAATACGTGGAAAGAAAATAATTAAAGAAAATTACCTTCATCATTGGAACACGAATTCTCATAAATCTTTTTCTTTTTCTCACAAATGCGGGAACTTTCAGTAGATTTACTTTCGCTTTTCTTTCTTTTTTTATTTTCTTCTCTGATACTAAGTTTAGTCATACAATTTTCGAGGCCTTTTTGCTTTTTAGGAGGAATTTCTGGCTCTTCGGGATCCTCGTTGGAGGTTAGCTTCTTCTTTGAATTCTTCATTCTTGTTTATAAACAAACCTCACTAACTCACTAAACTCTTACAAAATTAAACACAAAACTTTGCACAAATAACATTAATTAGGGATTTTTGTATTTATTTTCTTACAAGAAACATCGCACGTGTTTTTAAATTGCTGCCCTAACCTAAAAAAGCGAAATATTACGCAATGAATATTTATATAAGATTTTCATATTATGTTAATTGAAAAGAGCACTATTTACGTATTTTAACTATAATAAATAAAGAAGAGGTCATAGAAAAACTATGGAAATCCGACATCGCCGAGATCCAGAAACTCCAGCCACAGAGCTTGAGTTGAGTCCGATTCTGACAGCCACTTCCACTGTACTATATGTATATATATGTTTACGTCTTTCGGCCGCGGAAAAACGAAAACCTATCCATTTTTTTGTACTTTTCCTAATTTTCAATTTGTCATAGTAAAAAATACATGTCAAATGAATTTAATCAATGAATTATACGTCCAGGGTAGCAAAGAAGTGACATTAAATTAATACTTTGAAAAGGAATCGTAAAAGAAGAAAATTTGAGGTTAACTTTACTTTGCTGTATTTTTTTCTAATTCCAAAATTAATGTTATTTTTTTATACCTGCTCATATATTCCACCGGATAAATTCACGTAGCATATATTTTGTACTATGGCACAATGAGAAAAAGTATAAAAACTGGGTTTGTTATTGTTTTTTGCCCTCTCGCTGTCTCATGCTGTCTCGCTTTCTCACTGAGTGGAAATGTTAGATATTAAACCATGGGAGAAAGGGTGTATGTTTTTGGAACGAGTAGGTAGTGGAACTTAAAATACTGTGAAATGCAAATAAAAATAATAATTTTTCAGCGTTCACAATTGCTCTTGTAATAACAAAAGTACACGAAATCATTCACAAACCTGAAAAACTTTAATTATTTTCTTAAATATATCCACGAAAATTTGTTTTCTTTAACGCGAAGTGCAGAAGAAATTCGCTATTAACAAAAAAAATTACCGAACTTTATTAAAAGTTAAAAATGTGCAAAATATAATATTGTTATGTGAGGCTTTTTTCTCTAATTCGCATAGGGAATATGCTATTTTACAAAAACTAAAACTAAAATTTTTGTTGGTGAAATTTTTTGGAAAAAGATCATTTCTGTTGGCAGTATCTCCTAAACTACATAAAAGATCAAATATTTTTTTTTGTGGGGAATTTAATTAACTTTAATTTTTGTCTTAACGAGTAACATGCTCTGATGTGGAGAAATATTCATAAGACTAATAAAAACTATAATTTTTCAACCTTTTTCTCAAATTTTAATGGGACCCGGAGTTTCAAAGATTTTTACCGTTTAGATAAAGGTTTTCGATGCCAAACTACAGAGTTTAAACCCAAGCAGCACCACTGTGGAACTATTTTTCTAAAAAAATACACAATAAACTTGCGGCTCGCAAGTTTGAGCGCGCCTGGGGCGCGCGACTGTTTGTTCTCGCGCTTCGCGCTCGATTATATATGTACCTCGCGCTACGCGCTCGGTCTTTATATTTTCGCACATT
The DNA here is from genome assembly GCF_010883055.1 of Belonocnema kinseyi. NCBI lineage: Eukaryota > Metazoa > Arthropoda > Insecta > Hymenoptera > Cynipidae > Belonocnema > Belonocnema kinseyi. The sequence continues at coordinate 43,809,875 of NC_046665.1, forward strand.
CTTGCGAAAACATTTAAAAATTAAGACTCAAAACATCCACCACTGTAATTTTGTGATTGAGAATTCTCTTTCGTTAAAAAAGCTTAGCTCGAGAGTTTGAGCGCACCTACGGCACGCGACTGAGGGCAATCGCACTCCGCGCTTAGTCTTTGTATTTCTTCCGCATTCGGACACAGACCTTTTAAAATCAAAGGTAAACGGACCGACAACTGTAATTTTGTGATTTTGAACTCTCTTTTGGCTTTAACGAACACATTCTCATCACGTATCTCGTGCTTCGCACTCGATTTTGTCCAACCTGTCAACTTTTTTACATTATACACAACACTTTTATATCAATTATAATACATTTTTTATGTAACTCTACGAGGGATTACTTATTAAAAAATTGCAAAATAAAAAGCAAATTGTATTTGTTTCTTATTTTGCTTTAAATTGTATTATAAGCTGCTCTGAAACATGCATCATTTCAATAAATGTATGTCATTACAATTCATAATATGTATAAAAATTGAATCATACTAATTCTTATTTCCTTGATTTTATAATTTTTTTATTTTAATGTTGTTTTTTACGATTAAATAAAAACTGCTGTGCATCTGCATAGGGTCTAATGCAGGAACCTATATAGGGTCCTATATAGGAGCCTATGTCCTCTTTCGTCTTTTCTGTGCTTTTTCCAAAAAGTTAATTTAAAAAATTTTAATCTTATGTTTTACGATTAAAAGAAAATCTACTTGTCCTATCGAAAGATAATTAATAATAAATGTATCGATCTTTTTAGGCGAACAACTTTTGTCTGGTAATTTAAGTTCATACCTTGTGTCGTTTTTTCAAACAAATTTAATATTTTTATTTAATGTTATTTTTTACGACTAAAGCAAAAACTAACTGTCCTATCAAAAATTATAGCTCTTTTTGGATGAACAAGTTTTGTCTAATTTTTTCTCGTAGCTTATATCGAAAAGTGATTCATTCTTAATTTGTAGTTCTTTCCAGGGCGCGCAATTTGAGCTTTTTCATTTTTTTCGTATCTTGCATAGTTACACCAAAAAATGGAATTTTTGGATTTTTCATTATTTTTAGTACGATCAAATTTGGAGTGTTCAACTTCTCGACCAAATTAAAAAAGTACTGTAGGGCTTTCAAAAAGCAAAGTTTTTCTTCTCTAGACTTTTTTTGGTATCATGCATTTTTTGGCTTAAATTGTTCATTTTATTTTGTTTTTCTGGATTTTGAAAATGCTATAACTCTAGTAATTTTTGATTTTTCAAAAAAACTCATGAGGATAAATTGTTAAATTTTTTGAATATAAATGAATAACCGTACAGAGAATTTTTGAATTAAAAAAAAAATGGTCTCAAAAATATTCAAAATGTGCCCACTTTTTGAATTTTCGTCCAAAATGGTTGACTAACGAACTTGACCTTTAGTTTAGGACATTAAGCGAGTGTGCCAAAGGGCAATCTAATAGATTAATTTTTTCAAAAGTTATCGTGTTCACAGACAGACATACATACAGACACATTCGAAAAAACCTGTTTTTCGGATTCAGGGGGCTTCAAAACGTGGACATTTGACAAAA
>NC_046665.1:43811469-43815795 GCF_010883055.1 Belonocnema kinseyi
CACAAATCTAATACCTTCTCTGATGAGAATGTAAAAATTGAGGTTTTTCAAGAATCCCTTCACCGATCTGCTTCTTTTTGGCCTCAAAATAATCGCAAGTCATTAATGTAATGATTTTAGAAGTCCTTTGAAGTTTTGGTGAAATCTTCGATATGGTTTGAAATATTTTGAAATCTTTGTAAAATATTTGAAATCTTTGTACAATTGTTGAAATATCCCGAAATATGTTGAAGTTTTTTTTAAATATTTGAAAGTTTTGTGAAATTTAAAAAATGTTTGTGAAATCTTTGAATTCCTTTGAAGTTTTTTGAAATCTGAAATATATCCAAATCTTTGTAAAATTTCTGAAATCATTAAAATCTTTTAAAATCTGGAATGTTTGTGAAATTTTCGAAATCTTAATGTTTTGAAATGTTTGTGAAATACTTTAAATCTTTGTAAAATGATAGAAATCAACGAAATCTGCGGGCAATTTTTATAATCTGTGAAATCATGGAAATCTTTGTGAAATTATAGAACTTTTTGTGAAATCTGAAATGTTTTGAGATATCCGTAAAATTGTTGAAATCGTTGCAATTTTGTTAATCCTTTGAAATCTGAAACATTTGTGAAATCCTTTTAATCCTTTGAAGTCTGTGAAACATTTAAAATTTGTGTGAAATCTTTTGAAATATGAATCCGAAATTATTGAAATATTTGTAAAACCCGAATTCTTTTAAATCTTAAGACTTTGTTTAAAATCTTCGACATCTGAAAAATGTGTGAAATCTTTGAATTGCTTTGAACTCTTTATGAAATATTAAAAAATTTAAATCTACGCTATATTTTTTAAACCTTTGACAAAAGTTTTTAAATCTGAATCTGAAATCTTTGTGAAATATTTTCAATGTATTTGGCACCCCCAAGAAATATTTTTAAGGTGGGATGGAATATGAATCCCTATTTAATTTAAAAGTATATTGATCAACTCAATCAATGGAAGGAAACTGAAATAAGGTAATACTTACAAAGAAGTTTAATGCTTTATATAAAGAAAAAAAAATATAAAATTTTCGTGGAAAAGTTAAAAACAAATAAATTTTAAATGCAGTAGTTCAAAATATTCCTGCGTATTTTTAAAATCATTTTTTATTAAAATCATTTGAAAAATCTGCAAGATTGTTTCGAATATTGCATAATTTGATCCAAAAATTAAATTTTTTGTTTTTAATAAGGCGCGGATTGCTTCAATGTTTAAAATGTCGTTTATGGATAATAACCCTAAAAAATCAAATTGCTTGTGACTTGCTTCATTAACTTAAAAATTGGTCAATACCCGCCTACTTTAAATCTCATGAAACAGAAAATTCTTGAATTACCGCAGATTAAAATACAGTATATTTAAAAATTCTATACATAATAGTAACAAGGTCGACGTAAACGATAGCCATAACAAAGACCATATTCTCAGTCTGAATTAATGGTTTATCAATAACTTTCTCAATTCCTATAAAACCTAATTGAACATTTCGGCGTGAAAAATGTATATTCTACAACAATATGGTCCAGATCTCTGCTAGGTGCTTCGCAGTTCAACTATGAAATAAAAATATATCTGCAATTCTTACTAATGAACACATCCCTCTCCTTTTCTTCATATAGTTATTCCTAATTAAAAATTCCAATTGAAAACCTAGATATATTCCTAGGGATAATATCTTATATTCTCATCAACAGTATTCTCATTAATAGTGATTGATTCACCCTGTTTAAAATGTCAAAAATATTAAAACGGTCGGAAAAACGTTCCTAAATTCCTTAATTATAAAACTGGAGCTACAGCATTAATTTATATGTATAGGAAAATATAATGTCAAACTATCTCGAAAGTCATTAAATTCTCTTCGAATCCTAAAAACAAACATCAAGAAGGTTTTGTATCTTTCGCTCTATTCTTCTTTCCCCTCGTAAGAAATAAATTAGGAATACTTAAACTGTCATTCGGATCTCGGAGACTTATACTAGAAGATCCAGCAGTAGTCGATCCGGATTTGTCCGAATTCGAATTCAAAATATTGGGAGTGGAAGTCCTTCCTTTCATTAAAACAGCACGTTCCGTGCTTTTGCTTGCTTCCTTGATCGAAATCGATGAAACGTCACTTAAATCTGCTAAGCCATATAAATGCAATTCAGCTTGTCTTTTGATCGGGGAAATGATTCTTCGCGCTGTATTAATCGGAGTTACATCCGAATTTGAAGAAGAACTAAGAGCGCTGGCTTCTCTCGTTTTTTTTAAAGTTGTTATTGCCCAGCCGAGGCCGAATTTTTTCAAAGTCCTTTCCATTTCTTCTGGCGAGGAAGCACATTTCAAAAAATCTGAAGAAGGTGTGCTTGCAATTTCGGAAATTCCTGAGAGCGCGGAAGAGCTGTTGGAACTTGTCGAGGTCAATTTCCTCTGCGGTTCGTCCGATTGAAAAACATTGGAGGTGGACTTTTCGTCTTTGTGGATCGTATGGAACTGCAATTCTTCCTTATTATTCACCAGTTCTGACGAGTCTGTGGAATCGCTTTTTTCCTTCGATTTGGCAAATGCGTCGAATTTTTTGAGAGATTTTCTCCTGGGAATTTGGGAACCGTTGGGGAAGAGCTGGGTTGGAGACTTTTGGGTTGGAGATTTTTTGGGCGTTGATTGTGGGGTTCGATGAGTTGGAAGGGGAGCAACGTGGACGGACGGTTTACTAGTAGTAAAATTTTTATGAAGAGAAAGTTCTAGCGGGTTTTTAAAGGCTGATTTTTTAGATGGACTCACTGACGAATTTAAATCGACTGAGAGATTTTGCTTCACTTTTGAAGGGGAACTTCGAACGCTCGCTTGACTCCGGTTCGCTGTGTCGGGAGTGTCGAATTCGACGATTGTTGAGAGTTCGTGCACGGGAGATGTTATCTCGGGTCTGAAAATTAAAGACAGAGCAACTTGCTTTAATCTATATAATTCAAATGATCGAAATATTAAATCTTTAAGAAATCTTTTGCAATCTTTGGAGAATCTTTAAAATCTTTGTGAAATCATTGAAACTTTTGAAGTTTTTCTTTAATCTCTACGAAATATTCTTAAATCTTTGCAAAATCGTTTGAAATCTTTCAAGTCCTTTGATGTGTTTGTGAAATCTTTGAAATTATGTCGAAATATTAAAATTTTTGATACACTTAAAAGCTGAGAGGTTAGCCACTCGGTAATTTCTAAATGCATTACACAATTAATTTACCTGTAAGGTCCACTGATTAAAGTAACCGGCGGACGTCCTCTGGGATTTAAACTCGGTAATGTGCGAGAAACTTTTGGAATTCCAGCCAACAGAGGAACGAAGTCGACTTCTTTCTTCTAAGAAAAAGAAATGAAACAACACTGATAAAAATTTCAATAATTATAAAAGTAGTAATATTACTAAAGTTGGAATATTGGGCGGAAACACCTTTAGATGATAAATCTCTTGAGAAAATTCTTATTATCGGGCGATTTTATAAGGCGAACAATCAGTCCTTACGACCTCTACTTTTGCATACCTAGGACGTTCAATTTAAATTTTAACTCAAGCTTTAAATGAAAAAAAAAAAAAAAACTACCGTAAATTACCTCAGGACTTCCAGATTTTCTCCTCGTTGATAAGTTTTTTTCCTCTTCCTTCTCCTTTTCCTTTGAAGAATCAAGATTCTCGAAAGTAAATTCATTCTTCATTGCTAAGTAACTATCAGACTCCTTCAGGGATTCCAAAGTCACAAGACCAAAAGATTTATTTAAACTTTTACTCTGTTCAAGAATCTCCTTAGAAATCTGTTCTACCACATCTTCATGTCCAGATGCAGTTTTTGCACTTCCTGTTCGATTTCTTCCTTCCGGTTTCGAAGGACTTCGTAAGACTCTGAATTTGTCTATGTTGAGATTGACTGGTTCACTGCTGATTATTTTTGGCTTGCCTTTTTCTGCTCTTTCTTCAGTTATTTGAGGATCTTCATCTATACTTGAAATTATGGACTCTTTCGACCTTGAATCGCTAAGTTCGGGGGATTTTTCAATTAGCGAATATGAAACGGGAGGTTTCGGAAGATTAATTCCTTCGCCGGCAATGATCCTTCTCGATTCTTGAAGGGTTCTTGCTAATTGGTTGTTGATCGCTTCTACGTTTTCTACCAAGTTTCGAACGTCTTGTAAATCATGAGGAAGACTTCCGGGGGATAATTGTAGGAAACTTGTGTTGTCATTTTGAGTCATAAGAGAGAAATCCACTCCTGGAGGAAGAACTGAAATAAATATTTTAAAATCAGTATCAAGTATCGCAGCTTGATTAT
>NC_046665.1:43815895-43834647 GCF_010883055.1 Belonocnema kinseyi
TATCTCGTAAATTGCACTAGTGTCCTCTGACAAAGAGAACCGCCATTTCCTTGCAACATTTCGACATAATACAGTCATTTTTGTGTTTAGAAAATGTCTTTTTAGCTAATATTAAAAATTTTGTTAAACATGTTCTATATGTACAGGCAGGTTCAAAATTACTTAAACTTTCATTTGATTGATAAAATTTACAAAAAAGGAGCATTGATTAGTTCAACAAATTTTATTAGAGAATCCCAAGCATAAATAATTAAAAAATAGGTAGAGTCATAATTGTCCATTTAAATATAGTTATTTGTATATTTCTGTTTTTTCTTCCGCATTAAGAAGATTCGTAATTTTCAATCAATTTTAATTTACAAAATTACGTACAATTATTTTTTATTTAGTCATTCTTTGAATTAAACAATTTAAAGGTTATCCGTAGAATATCCATAAACCTTTCAGCACCATTTACTCATGAAAATACTGCAGAAAATTTTTTCAGAAAATTAAAGAATTAAGATTAATTAATTAATTAAGATTAATTTGAAAGTACTTTTCTAAGTACGCTAAAAAGAAATAATTTGAAAAAATACGAATATGACTACTTGAAAACTTTCTATTTTTCTTCTTTTTTTGGTCTGAAGACTTTATTATTGTTTTTAATTGATTGTTTTAATTTTTTTCTTATGAGTCAAGCACTCTTAGATGTTTAAAAAAATTTTTTAATGTCGGCTAAGAAAGACTTATTATTCACGAAAATAACACAATTATAAAGATAAGAACTTTTAAATATGTGCAGTTTGCTAACATATAAAACCTAGCCATATGAGAGTAAGCTCTTAATTAGGGATACTTCTTTAGGGTCCTAATAAGTCATTTTTTACATAATATTTTCGATTTCCAAAGTTTTTTTTCTACCGCTTTCTACACTCGGTCGACTAGTTTTCCAAATCTTATTTCTAATTAAATTTTGATAACCGGAAAAAGTTGCCATGCATACCAACTTTTCACTTAGAAAATCTTTTTTCGATCGCAAAACATCTTCTGTTCATTTTATGAATTTGAAAATTCAAACAAATTTTCAGTAATAAAAAATTATAAATTCTGTAACCATTTTTTTAATCTAATTTATTATTTTTTGAAATCGTGCAAAAACTACTATTATGGAAAAAGTTGAGTCTGTGGAATCTGACATTTCCTCAGCTTGAATAGAATTTCAAGAGCACGAAAAAATTATTTTTACATAAAAGCAAAGTAATTCCAGTAATTCAGGTTGACGAAATTGCAGGTTTGACATATTCTACTTCTTCCACAAAAGTGTAGGGTATTTATTGCAATCCAAAAAACATGTTTTTTAGAACATTTTCAAAAAATTCTAAATTGAACAAGATTTGAACAAGACCAATAGAAAAATCTTTTTGGCAGTTTAAATCCAAAAAACGAACAGAAGATATTGTCTGATCGGAAAAAATAAAGGTGGAAAGATGTTATCGGCGGCAAAAATTTTCAGATTATTAAAATTCTATCAGAAAAAAGTTGGAAAACGAACCTTAAGTCTCGCAATTAAGTCACTAGTCATATATTCGCTCCCGCAGTCCTTCAAATAAAAAAACGAGAAAATAAATCGTTTATTAAATACGTGCAATCGGTATCACCGAAGAGAATCTTTTTGAACGCGTCTTGTTTTCTAACGTCTTAAATTTCTGTTTGAGTTTTGAAAAATGAGTCGAAACTTCGTGAAAAAAATGGGAAAAATGGTCAGAAATGTGTCGTTGCATGACTCACGAAGTATCCAGCTGTAGCTGGCGAAAAAATGTGTGACCATTCACAAGTTGACTTTTGGCACATTATCAGTGTCACACTTTAAAAATCCGGATTTTAGTGAAATTCTAAGCATTTTGAAAACCCTTTTGGGTGCCTATCAAAGTGATGCTTAATTCCGACGCTGGTCCAATCAGAATGCTTCATCTTCCCGTAAAAATGTAACAATCGTACTTTTCAAATAAAAACAAAACTTATTTTTACAAGTTTTAATTTAAAACTTTTAATTTCACCAGGAAAGAAATATTAAAAAATATGCAACAACTCCATTCTTGTTTTAGGTATTTTAGAAATATAAGTAGGAAACAGGACATTATTAGAAATGATATTAGTTATTTTCGACACTTCTAGAGTAAAAAGAAACTAAATTCCAAAGCAAACATACCTTGCTGTTCATTCCTCAACTTCTTAATAAGATCCGACAACGAAGCAATTCTTTCCGCACAAACATTCTCTAATTCCTCATACAATTTTTGAATCTCCGGGCAATTTCTCAACGCCTCGCTGGCAATATCATCAACCTCTTCATGCAATTTACAACTCGGATTCTTGCAATTGCATTTCTGCATTGATTTCTGGGGACTTTTCTGCTCTGCTGATCTACTTCTCTGCCGGTTCCTTTTCTCCTGATCCACATTCCTATCGTTTCTCCTTTCTCTTCTTGAATCTTCTTCCATTTGATTAAACCTCAGCATCCTGCTTATCTTTTCAGGATTGGGAACATTAGAAGGCAGCCTCATAGTTCTCGGCGATGGAGTTTCCGGAGTAGAAACCGGACTTATCTGCGATTTTCTTATGTGCAAATCATTAGAGGTAGATGCATCCAACATCTCTAAAATCGGAGTGCTATCTTTCAACCCCTTATTTAAAAGCGCAGCTGCTTCAGCAGTTGGTGGGCTTGCATATGAAGTAGAAGTTGTATCAGAAGCATCTCTAATCCTGATCGTTTTCTTCGAAGACTTTGTGTGGATTCGATAAACCTTTCCAGGAGACCCGTTATTAGGAGTTGAGTAAACCTGGGAACTTTCTGTGCTCGAATCCACAGTAACACCTCCAAATCTATCAATTTCCGCTCTAAATTCCCGATTAACATGAAGATCATGTCTCGCTTCCAAAATTTTAGCCCCTTGTGTCTTCTTCGGAGTCGGAAGTCTCGAGGGAGGCGCAGACCTTGCTGATTTTTTAACCGGCGTTGAAGCTTTGCTTCCAGGAGCAGATCTGGATTTTGCAGAAACCATAGGTGAAGTTTTTCTCGAGATCTTGAAAGTCCCCTTTTTCTTCCTTTTCGGCGTCACTTGCACCTGCTTCTTATCAAAATTAATAATCAGGTCTGTGACAATCGAAGAACTACTACTGCTGTCTACATTCTCTGGTGTAACTACTTTCACGACTGGTTCCAAAGGATAAAGTCTCCTATTTTCTTTATTTTGATCTTCTAGTTTCCTAGGCGCTTCTTCATTTACTACCGGAACTTGTTGATTCGTATCATCCAATTCAACTTGAATGCTTTTATCCTCACCAGAATCGCTTTCAATCGTCGATGTCTGAACTGCGATTTCCGTATGTTTAGGAACTTTCTTTTTCTCAGGAATTTTTTGTTTTGAAGCTTCTTCATGATCTGACACATTTATTACTTTCATTTCAGAAGAAGGTGGTTTTTGAATAGGAGTAGGCTTACTAGGAGATACAGGTTTTGAGGATTCAGATTTGGGATCGTCTCCTGTGTTGGAAGAAGTGAATACTTCAGAGGGAAGATTCGCTCCGAATTCTCTGAGTAAAATTCGCTTCTGTCTCTCGACCTTTTGCAGTAATTCGAGGAGTTGCTCCTCGCGTGATAATTCGTCGAGACTGTCCTTTTTTTCAAGCGAACTGGGTGGAATCGAGTCTCGGAAAGGCGGATCTTGCCAAGAAGCTTGGGGAATAAGATGGATATCGTCGTCGAAGTCTTCTTGAGGTTTGAGGGTGACGATTTTTTCTGCGAGAGTGTAAGGAGGGTCCTCTGCATTTCGGAGGATTCCCTCGAAAGCACGGTTCATTTTCCTTTGACGCTTCATCTGGAAATCCTTTCTACGCATCGGCGACATGTGTAGATTCTTAAAGGAAAAATTACAAGTTTACTTATATGCATAATTAAAAGCAACTAAGGAAACGCGAATTCGAAATATTTACATGGCTCGAACTCAATTCAGAGATCAAAAGTAGTGTCAATAGTAGTATACATTTTAAAAAATAGTAGCAAGACAAGTGACAATATACTTTTTAAATAATAAATTTATATATATATAAATAGTGCAAGCCTCGAATCAACTAGAATGCTTACAAAAAAATTCGCCTAAGTAACGAAAATTCTACTGCTATCAAAAATTGAATGAAAATATATTTGTAAAGGAATTCCATATTATATTGATAATTTTGCATTCTATGGGGGTATTTAGAATTTCCAAAAGATTTTGTTATCAATTGATGAAATTTTGAACAAAAGCTTTTTAATTTTATTGCTTATAATTGGGTAGTTACAAAATGTTGATTTCCAAATTCCAGGTATTTTCCATGTTTTTTAGAGGCAATTAAAACAATCTGAACCCTGCGCTGACATTTCACTTCAAGAAAAATTTAGAGGCTTTTAGAGAAAGATATAATTAATGAATAACACTCGCATAAAATGAAATGAAAGAATAAACTTACAATTTTACTTTCGTACATAGTACATATCTTAATTATTCTTCAATTAAAAGATTGATTCACGTTTAAAATGTTTCTTTCTACAAATTATATTTTGTTAACTCGTTATTTTCAAATAAGGTACATTTATAGTATAAATGCATTTTGAAACTGGGTTGTCTTAATTAAAATTTGTTGTTCATTTAAAGTTTTTAAACAAATTTTTGTCCCAAATAAGAATCAGAATTTCTTGAATCAATTCAAAATTATCATTCCTTTCAAAAAAGTCCCTGTTCCCAGTCATAATAACAGTTTTTCTACTTTTGTTTTAAAACATAAATATTAACAAAATTCCCGGCTTTTATCTAATTTTATTCCTTATCAATTGGGAAGAAGGTACTAAATAATGTCAATAGTGGCACGAGTCCGAAGAGTTTCAATTGCTAATGCATTTGTAATGAAAAAACGCAAAGCTCTTTACGGAAAATCGAAGACAAAGAATTGTATCTTCAAATGAAGAGTTTTAAGCAGATTTCAACTAACAACAGAGAATACGAGATAATGCGCTGATAGAAATTAGTTACCGGCGGTTCGTGGACTTGACTTGCTTTCAGCTTTCGTTCTTCGCGTGACAAATGGTCCAAATTTTGCAACAGAGTTTGATAATCACGACGAACTCTTTCTCGAAGTAAAGCATCTTGTCCTCGACGTTCGGCGCTCGTTTTTCGTTTCCTTAGTAACTCTGCGTTCACGCTTTCTGACTCCAAAACTTCTCGTGCTAAGTCTTCTGCGTTTGGCTGTAGAAGCAGAGGTTTGAAATTAAGGATTTTATAGATGGATAAATAAATGAGTCAATAATAAATTTCGAAAAGACAGAAACCTCGTTTCGAACATCGATTCGCTCAACAATTCCCGGCGGTCTTTCGTAAGCATTTCTCTGTCTAGTATTGTGATCATACAACTGAACTTTACTTTCTACAGGCGTTGGCTTATGTTTTGGAATTTTCGGATTTCTTTTTATAACAGGGTCTGCAGCGTCGGAAAAATATGAAGAATCTTCGCTCATGGAACTTGTACAACTGCTACTACTGTCGCTATCACTGCTAGAATTTGGAGATTCGTGTATGTAATCTTCTGGATTGTACCTAAAATTATTTAATCAAATCGATTTGTTTCGAATATTGTTGATCAATTGATACTCGTAGGTTGATATGAGGAGAAACTGTGCAAGGATAAGTCACTTTTAAGAGTAGATCGTTTGAATTTGCAAAAAAAAAAGGTTTTTAAAACTGTAACAATTTCAAATTGTTTCTTAAAAACACATAAAGTAAATTAATTAATGATTGTATGCACTTTTTAAATAAAAACAGTTCAATGAATATTTATGTATTCCCACAGAGTAAATGCCTATTCTCAATGCTTGACCTACTCTAGCATACTTTTCCCTATAAGAGCTTCAAAAAATACCTTGAAGGTTTGCTAGATTTAGTCGAAGATATGTTTACATTAATTTCAGGGCTTGATTCATTATCATTTTCCTCGATCTCAGATTCGGGATTAATCCGAAGGCGAGAAAGTTTGGAAGATTTAGTAACATATCGGCGTGTCTTCGAGCGGTGTAAATCTTCTTTCGGATCTTTCTTCTTTTCTTTTCCCTTAAACTTCTTTTGCATTCCCGAAGACCCTGGGTGGTCTTTTGAGCCATGAACTTTAGTTTTTCGATGTGGTGATACATCTTTAGAATGATTCGCAACGACCTATCAGATAATAGAGTATTACAAAATAAATTAAATTTTAATTCCCTAAATATTGAAATATTTTTTATATTGCTGTAAAAAAAAAGAAACCTTGACATTAGACTTTGTGATGACTTTAATAGGCGATTTCTTCGAAACGGACTTCGTGACCATCGTTTTCTTCGGGGAATTTTCTTGTGGAATTTCAGCAATGGCATCATCACTCAGGGAGTAATCAGAGACTGCTTTTTCTTCTTTGCTTGAAGAAGGAACTTTAGATTGAGCTACAGAAGCTGCTCTCGTATTTTCGAATTCCCTGACTTTCTTCAACCTCTCTTGTTGCAAAAGACGCATGTCTTCTTTCTGAAAATATATCAATTATTTATTTTTATTTTGAAGGATCTGCCCAATTGAATCAGCCTTTGATACACTTTCTTAGGCACTCAAAATTAAGCTCAAGTTCGTTAACGAGATATTTCTGACCAAAATTTAAAAATTTAGAGCATTTTTTAAATTTGACAAAAATTTTTTAAAAGAATTTTAGAAATTTATTTTCAAAGATTCTGGTTGATGAAAAAAGACTTAAATATTATACTAATATCATTTTTGATTTGCGATCAAACTTGGAAAATTGTATACTTTTCAAAATTTTCCAATATTAGAACAAATTATTTTTCTGATAGATTAAGAAATTTCATTCAAAATTTTTACTAGACGTCAAATATATTTCGAAATTATCCTAATAAAATTTTTTAAATAGACCAAAATTGTAAGTCACAGCATTTTAAAAATTTGCAACATAATTTTTTAAAGAGTTTTATACATCTTTGTTAGACTTTCTGGTACACGACAAAAATACTTGCAAATTATCCTAATATCCATTTTAATTACGACAAAAATGAAATAAGTTATGCTTTTTAATATTTTTAAAATTTTCAAAAAATATTTTTAAACAAATTTTTTATAGATTAAGGAATTACGAACCAAATCTTTACTACATATAAAATATATTTAAAAAATATTCCTATGCAATTTTTCAATTTCGCCAAAATTCAAAAACTTGGATCATTTTTTTTAATATGAAATTTTTATTTTTAAAGGATCCTTAAATCGTTATTTTTATTAGATTTCAACAAGATTGACAAATAATCTTAATGCAAATTTTCAATTGGAAGACAATTAAAAATGTTATAGATTAATTAATCATAGTAGAGTTGTCTTCGAACTGAAGTTTGAACAAAGGAAATGACAGCCTACGCTTTAATGTCTCTATTTAGTCAATTTAAAAAACAAAACATATTTTTACATTCTCATTTATAAGAGTGTAATGTAATCGTCCAAATTTTCTATCTCTGGTTTTTAACGGATCTTTACGTTTCGGCACGCACAGAATCCAAAAATCATAAAATTTTATCGGCGTCTGTTTGTTTGTCTGTATGCATGTACGTTTACCTGAATGTTCTAGCCACGCTAACTTTTGAAGGATTTGTCCAACCAAAATTAAACAATGTAAAGCATTTTTAAAATTTGAAAATTTTGTTTTTTTTTAAATTTTAGACATTTTTGTCAAAATTTCTTATAAATGGGTAAAAGACTTGCAAATTAGCCAAATAAAATTTTTCATTTCGACGAAAATTAGAAAAGTTATAAACTTTTGAAAATGTTGAAAATGTTCAGAAAAATAGAAAAAAATATTTTTGTGGTCGATAAGGAAATTTTGTTTAAATTCGTCAATAGATATCAAATATATTTAGAAACTATCTCAGTTAAATTTTTCGATTAAACAAAAATTCAAAAAGTTGAAGCTTTTTCCTAATTTAAATACAATTTTGTCATGAGTTTTAGGAATTTTTGTTAAATTTTCTGGCACACGGAAAAAGACTTAAAAATTATCCTAATGACATTTTTAAATTCCATTAAATTTCAAAAAGTTATATGCTTTTCAACATTTTGAAATTTTTCCAAAAAAGAAAAAAAAATTGTAATGTGTTAAGAAATATCAATCCAAATTTCTACTCGATATAAAATATGTGTATTTCGAAACTATTTTCATGAAATTTCTTAATTAGACAAAAATTCAAAAAGTTGGATCATTTTCAAAACTATGTAATTATTGTTTTTAAGAAATCCGTAAGTTTGAAGCGGTGTTTTTAGTAGATTTAAGCAAGATTTACAAATTATCTAGCGCGAAGCACGAGTTTCGTAATGAGAATGTAATCGTCAAAGCCGTAGGTACTTTGAGAACCTTCTTTAAAAACAAATCGAAAAAAATTGCAGTTTCAATTTATGGTTGTAATTCCTCAGAAGTTTAAATTACCGTTTTCGAGTTAAGTTATAATATTTATGATATTTGAGAAAATGTAGTTAAAGTGTACACATTAAAAGTACAAAAACGAGCGCGAAGCGCGAGAGCGTTCCAACGCGCCCAAACTGTCAACATAATTTTATTTTTGAAAGAGAATCGTCTCTATAAGCGAGTGCAGCGATGAGAATGTAATCGTCAAAGCCGCAGGTGATTTGAGAACCTTCTTTACAAACAAATTGAAACAAAATTTCAGTTCCAACTTACAGGGTGGCTTTTTTAATCACATAACAAAATTCTCTGTCATTTCCCGGTTCGCAAATATTTTTCACGGTCAATGAAATTTAAAAATTCGATCTCTAAAGCTAAACATTTGTCTATTTGAAGTCATAAAAAATGAATTTCAAATAATTTTAAGCAAATTTAAGCTAGAAATATTTAAACTTGCACGATTACAGTTTTGCTATGAACTGAACACTTCTTTAATTAAAAGAAAAATCATTTTCATTTTAAATAATTTTAAATCCTTAGAAAGCTTCACAATTGTATATAAAAATGTTGTAACATCTACATGTTGTATTACATTTATTCAAATTTTTTATTATTTTTGAAATTTTTTTAGAAATTGGAAACATCTTTCAAAATTATTCAAATTCTTCCTAAGATTTTTTTTAAATTCTGCAAAATTAAAAATATTTCTTAAATTCTTCTAGAATCATTTTTTACAATTTTGGAAATTTTTTCAAATATTCTCTTAAAATAATGATTGAAAATGAAAATTTCTTTTTAATCTTTCTAGAAATCTTAGGAAAATATTTTTGATTCTTATGAAGCTTTTTATAATTATTAAAGGATTCTATTTTTTTTTTACGAAATCCAGAAAATTCTATATTTTGTTTTAAATTAGGCTGTGGCCAAATTGTACTGCAGCTCGGTACAAATAGCTGGATTTTCTTGGTATACGTAGACAATTCGTTTAAATTATTTGAGATAATTTCAAATTTTAAATAAATTTTGAATCTCTGCAGAACTTCTAAATATCTCTTTAACTTACTTCAATTTTTCTAGGAATTATAGGTGTTCAAACTTTATTATAAATCAAAAATTCAACAATTTGACTTGTCAAATAAATTTTTTCAAGTAGGACAATTAACATTGTAAGGTTCAATTAAAACATTTGAAATTTTAAACTAAAACAATATTTTAAATTTAATAAAAGCCTTTAATTATGAATATAGTATAAATTAAAGTTGTCTTAAAAATGAAAATACCTTATAAAGTTTAAATCGGGGGTTCATATTTGTGAAACTATGAAGACTATTTGTTAATTATTGACCATTTGTTTAACTATAAAGACTTTCCAATTGAAACAATTTAATTTTTAACGTTAAAATATGAAAATTCTTAAATTTTGAACTTATTCCTAATCGTCTTGTAAAATAAATTATTATTAGCTTGTTAATCTTTAATGCATATTTAAATTTCAAAATCATTATAATTTATATTTTTTTTGATCAACTAAAAAGATTTTTTTATCCAAAACTGTCGAATTCAAACGCAACTCATTTTTAATTTTGTATGTCTTTCAAACTGCATTTTAAAATTCTGTAACTGAAAAATGTACGCTCAACAGTTAAAATCCTAAATGGAAAATTTGTAAGTGAAAGATTTTCGATTCACGCATTGTAAACTAAATTATATCATAATTGAAAAAAGATAAAAATCCAAATGATTATTTAAAAAACTATTGAAATTGATTTTCTTCTAAAAACTTTTAAGGTTTCCCGGTCAAGCGGCCACTCTGAATTTATGACTGTATTTCGTCAGGGATTTAAATCATATTTTTCAATTTAAGTTACAATATTTATGGCATTCGAAAAAATGCAGTTGAAATTTTCCATCGAAATTTTATTAGTGTTTTGGTAGGAAATCCTTGGGGAACGTATATTAATTACGCAAGAATGATTTTTGATATTCTTTACCCCCTCCCCCTCTAATGTAAGTATTTGTTTTTCTGTGCCCCCTCCCCTTCTTACGTTAGATTTTATATTTTTTACTCAATATATCAACAATATTTAATTATTTCCACCGGAAACGAGACTGCGAAAGATTTACAGTGATTTGAATATATTTTAACAGATTTAAAGGGATTTTAAGGCATTTCAAGGGACTACAAAGTATTTCAAATAATCAATAAAGATTTTTAGTGATTTCATGAGATCTTAAAGAATTTTAAAAGATTTCAAGGGATTACCAAAGTATTAGTGTAGGATTTCAAATGATTTCACGAGTTTGCAGAAATTATCTAGTAGAATTTGAGAAATAATCTCAATTTTCAAGAGATTTTACTTAAGGGGTAACACCACTTTAGAATTGTGGAAAAATCGATTTTTTTTATTTGGCTTAAACAATAATTTAGGATCATAAAAAAATATGCAGTTGGGCGGATATATGGCGCAAGTATCTCAGATTAGAAGTAAAAAAAATGTCCAGAATTTAGGTTCTCAGGAAAATTTAAACGTATTTTTCTCAAAACAACTTAGTAGTAGCCGTTTTTAGACTTAATGTAAACTTTTTTTTTATAAACCATTTACTGCTTATTTTTTTGACAAAAATCGATTCATTTCTTCAAAAGTGCACTATTTCCACAAAATTGGATTTAAAAAAACCCTACGTAGTTCTACAGCCAATAGTATATAGATTATAAATTTTTTGATGTTTTCATTCAGGTCTTATAGCTTACGAGTTAACCGTCCTCCCGTAAAGGTATTTAAAGATAATAAGATTTTCGAGACGTGCTGTCGCCGCCATTTTTATCCAAATTAATATCAATTTTTTGTCATACTTTAATACGTGTTTTAAAAAAACTCTCTAAAAAGAAATAAAAATACTTTTTTCATACTCCTAAAATAAATCGTTTAAAGTTAGGCTTTTTCAGCCGTTAGAGTGGTGTTACCCCTTAATGTGAGGGGACTTTCAGGAGTTTAACCAGCACGGATTTCAAGGAATTTTAAAAGATTTTACGAGATTGCGAAACATATCAAGTAAGTTATAGTAATGCAAAAGATTTTGAAGGATTTAACGTGAAACTAAAATCTTTTCACGATTTTTGAAGAATACCAGGGGATTTTAATTGAATTTATAGAATTTTCCAGGGATTTAAAAGATTTCAAAAGATTTAAAGAGATTTAAAAAAATACCAAAGTATATCCAAGGATTTTTAAGAGATTTAAAAAAAGTGTCAATGTTTTTAAAAGTTTAGATACAAATACATTGTAAGGGATTCCAACAGATTCGGAATGTTTGTGTTGAAATATTTTACAGAATTTCAAGCATTCTCACCGATTTTGAGATATGTTAACAGATTTCCACGGATTTTAATGGTTTATAAGGAATTTTTATCTCTAGGAGCTCATTCGTTTCAAAATATTTGAAGAGAAATATTCAATATTAATCAAATTCAAAGGATCTGAGAAAATTTTCATATGATTTAAAAAATCTTAAGGGATTTACAACATTTTCAAAATAATTCACAGAATTTCAAAGAATTGCAAATACATCCAGCGATTCCACAAGAAAGAAATAAAACAAAAAATGTTGTGTGCATAATATAACAAATAATGTCAAAAGCCAAAACAGGCGTTAATTAGCATATTTAAAACAAATGATTAGAATGAGGAAACTTATGTCAGAAATGGTTCACCCCCAAAAAGCTTTATGTAAATAATTGATGTTCCCTTATGCTGTCGGTAAAATGCCTGTCCTCTACACTACCACGCCTGACGCAAAAACTATTGGTCCACCGACTTTATTGTCTACATGACGAAGTATTTTATATGTAATGATGCGAGAAAAAATGATGCGAACCCTAATGAAAATACTCATCGAGATGTTGCTATGCAAAAACATTAAAACTTGGGCCTTTTCTCTCAGAATTGATCAAAATTGTCTCAAAATCAGCATACTGTACCGCATACAGTTATTAACTCCTAGTATCAACATTAAAAGGTGTTTACAAATTAAATTTAAAAAAACGTACGACACGTAGAGTTTCAATCAACTTCAATTTTTTACTCAACGCCAGTTCTTTGCTAAAGAAATGAAAAAAATCGATCAAGCCATTTTCGGAAAAATTACATTTTTATATTAAAAAAATTTGTTTTCTGATTACAATTTTTTATTATGTGTACGCTGTTGTATATAAAATATGCAGTAAAAAGGTTCCTCTAAACTTTTGTGTCAAACAAGGTCACCTAGAGAGGTCTTCGTAGTACAAATATGTTTTTTTTTGTTCCTGAAGTTGTTGAAAATCCTTACTGGAGAAAAATTATTCCCTAGATATTTTGAGCCAAGAAGGCAAAAAATCTATAGAGCCGTCTTTTTTAATTAAAAATATGATTTTTCGAGATTTTTTTTTCTTTTTAATAAAATTTTTTAATTATTTATTTGTTGTTAGTCATAAAATATATTGTAAAAAAGTTCCGATAAACGAAAACTGGGTCTACAATAGTTTTTTTTTTTAGTGCAAATAGGACTCCAGAAATCTCTTATAGAAGACCGAGCTTTTATTCGACACAAAAGTTTATAGAGACTTCTTTGCTATGTACTTACTGTATGTATAAAAGCGTACATATAATTAAAATGATTTATTAGAAGAAAAAAAATCCTGAAAAATAAAAATTTGAATTTAAACAAAAAAAAATGAGTCGACCGATTTTTGTCATTTCTCATCCTGAAAAGAACCTGCGTTGATTAAGAAGTTTAGTTCGAAGTTGGTGGAGGCTGATCGTGTCATGACGGGATTAGACCGTTTCAAAAAAAGTAAAAAAAATCTTAACCGAGCCCGTTCCTGCGAAACACGAGAACTGATTATCATTTACCATTTCGGAATCCTTTAACCTTTGAGCAGCTTCCCTTCCTCTTTCGAGAGCAACGGCTCTGTTTCTTCTCTTTTCAGATTCAATTATTGCATCTACGTCCGGTTGAACTGTTGCAGCCAAATGAGCCTGGCCTATGTCTTCCATATCTTCCTGATATTTTCGCTGCATCTCCAGTATCTTTCGATCATGCATTTGCTTAATTTCCGATCTTCCATCCTTTTCAAGACGACTTAATTCTTTTTGTACTACAGATTTTGCTCGCTCGTGAAGTCTATTTGAAATCTCTTTTGACTGCTGTCGTACCTTCAGTTATTAATCAAAACAATCAGACGATTGTTTTAGAATTAGGAATATTATTCAGTTTAGAACTTGCTACAAATGAATTACGCTACTTTTGTAAAGAATGTAAAATATCATAATTATAAAGATTGTCACTTGATGCAAAATGAAGAATATAATAGCCATGAAGAACATTCGAAATGTGACAAGTCTCATTTTCTTCAAACAGAAACAATAAATTATAAGAAAAAAACATATCGAATGAAAATTTAAAGAAGAAAAATACCTCCAAATTAAATTATCTTAATTATTTGAGCCATTTTTCAATCATTTCCAATCCGAATATAAAGCAAGATTAGGCTTGAATCGAAAATTTAAAAATTTGTTTACTATTTTTATAACCTATTTTCACATTTAAATTTTTCAATATTAGTTAATCTAAATTCAATTGATTTAAATATTGAGAAACCAGATGAGGTAATATTGTTAAATAAACAGACTTTTTAGAGAATTTTGAAAGATATTCAGAAATTTAAAAAGTTTGAGACCCACCTGCTCCAGCCGTAACCTCCTTCGACGATCGCGTTCATTTTTTTTAATTTGATCTAAATCTGACAGCACCATTCTTCCTCGACGAATATTGACTGGATTACCATTTACAGTCACGTTTATAGACATACTTTACTAAAAAATTGTTGAATTAACTATGTTTTTGACCATTTATAAAACAAAAAGGTCTTTCAATCCAAATTTTGAGTGGCAACCAACCCAACGGCCACCAACGACATTTTGGAAAGTGCGCATGCGTAGACAAGACCGGCGAATTTACATGTGATCGTCTGGATAATTGGCTGACATTTTAGTTTTCATGAAAATAAAACTCATTTCACACATATTCAAAATTCGAATTGTTTCTAGTGGTTTTTCGGCTTTATTGTTATTCCGATTTTAGAGGCCAAATTTAAAATAAATAAGTTTAAGAAAATAGTGATAATTGTGCCTATATATAAATCAAGGTTAAATTCCAACTTTCACTCTGTGAATTGCCAAATTATAAATTTGACTATTTTTGCGGGGAGTTGAATTTAAAATAGTTTAGGTTGTCGTGTTTTGAATAATTGCAAATATTATTCAATAATGAACAGTTCAAAATATGTCCGGTAGCTGCATTTCAACACCATATTACTTTTAATTTAAAATTATTCTGTGTATTACTGCTTTAAATTTGAATTTCCCTACACTAATTTAGTATATATCCAGATAGAATGTCTATATAAGCCTGCGAAATTAAAAAAAAAAAATAATTTAGTTATTAGCATTAATAATTTTATAATAATATATTCGGAATCTACCATTTTTTAGATTCCTGACTTTTGTAATTTGTTTTAAAAAGTCTAAAATTTGATAAGTGTAAGCAATGTACATAGGTAAATCCCACTGTTTTCGAAAATAGTTTTTCTTTGCAGTTTCAAGTACTTTGCGTTAAGGCCTATATCGATAAATATTGGAAATATAAAACCCAAAAAATTCCATTTTTCCCAAAAAAGTGAGAAAGTTGAGGTGGTTTTTAAGAAATTAGCAGTATGTATGAAAACTGTGGGTAAAGCACATTTTGTTTTTTTCCCCCCTTACTCAGAGAAATTATGAAAAAAAGGTCTAGCAGAGAACTTTTGTTTGAGGTAATGCTCATTACGACTTTCTACCACTCTTTTCTGAAAATTTGTTCCAAACAATTTTCCAATCGAGTTTTATACGCTTCTTTTTGCAGATTTTGTGACAGTAGGTAGACTTTTTTTGTGTATGGTACTATAAATCCTTTATTGAAGGGGTTCTAGCTTGACATTCCCCAATTTAAAAGAAAATGGTTGAATCACAAAGAATATACTTTTGAAAGATTTAAATATTTGAAAAAGAATGTTTACAACAGTCGATTCCCTAATTACACTTTCAACTCCAAAATGAATACCTTTGATCTTACTTTATTTAATAGATTTTTCCTTCTCTTATTATCAACACCAATTACGAAGAATTAGTCATTAATTTATTTTTAGAAACAGCGCGATTCACAAAAAATACGATTATGAAACTTTTCCATACTGCTCCTGCCTACAATCTTTCATAAGAAAGTGGATTCTACTTCGATCTTAAAAAAAAAATTGGCAAATTTTAAAACGTTAAAGTGAATCGTCGCTCATGACTGAATAATATTATATTGAAAAGATTTGAACTGAAATTAATAGAAAAGACGGGAAGCATGAAGGAATAAATGAAAAAAGGAAAATTACGGAAGAAGTTGTAGTAACATATATTCTATGTAACATGATACTTATGTAAGTATATTTATATATTTATATGTGTATATATAATAATTAATAAAATATAATGTTTAATAACATTAATCGTATGTCTACAATATATTATTATCTCGCCAATCTTATCAACGTCATCGTCGTCGTCTTTGTCGCCGCCGGTTGTAATATATACTTTTATATAATAATAATATATATATATATCTATATATATTTATATATATTCAGTCAGTTATTATAAATATATTTATGCGCGCAATATAAATATAATAACTACCGGTGCAACTCGCGCCTCTCTCTCCATTTCTTCATTTTCTTTTTAATATTCGATAACAATGATTCAAAAGGCTTAGACAATAACTGCTTAGCATAAAATTGTTAACTTGAGATTTCTTAACTCTTTTTCCATTAAATATCTCTATGCTTGTCTATAATCTTAAATACGATCTTTCGTTATCTTCATACACTTCTCCGTAAATATATACTCTTCAATATTATCAATCTTGTCGCTGTCTCGCTATTTGAACGGGGTCAACGGAAAAAGGAAGATTCGAAAATAAAAACGAGTATCTTGTATTATCGACCCAATAAAAAATCTTAGCATTTCGAACAGGTGAAAATCGATTCGTCTTTCATTCGCAAAATTCCAAATATTTTAGTCTATTTTATTTTGATTGGGTCCATAAATATCTCCTCGTTTATTTCTAATCCTTTTTTTTTCGTTTTTAGTTACACGTTTAGCATACGAATCTGAAGTGACAACGACGACGACGACGACGACGACAATGGTGGCGGCTTATCTCAATAGAGACAAAAATTAATGAATGATACCGGCAACGATACATAACTCGTTTACGTTGGTGATTTCCGCTTTTTTGGGTAGTGAAATGTTCAAATTTTTCCAGATTTTCCTCTCAGAAATCTTGCCTCTCTTCTCCATTATTTGTACTCTTTTTTTTGTCACGAAAAATTTAGTTTCTCTTTTCACGACAGGACGTGGTTACGAATTTTTAGAGATCAAAATTTCCGGCTTGGAAAATTTGGAAATTTGACAGAAAAGTGGAAAAAAGTCAATATGCTGCAAGAAAAGAAACATGTTCTGCCTCGTCTCGACGGTGTGTTTAACGTTTTACATTTTATAGACATATAACCAATCAGAACACATCTTGACTTAAATTTCCTAAACTTGAATTTCGATTGGTCAAATGTATTACGTCAAGCAGAACGGAGTCAAGGCTCCTTGCAGAGATTCACTTTACGAAATTAATTACAAGGGTCGTTCTTAGTCGTTCAAAATGAAAAGAGGATCCAAATTTCACTTTCCTTACAATAAGATAAAAATAAAAATACCAAATACCTTCAAGTAAACCAACTTTGATTCTAGAGCCCACGATTTTTCTTTTCCCTACAGCTATTTTTTATTTTTTTTTCCTTATGAATTTTATTTTTTGACCGATTGTCATCGGTACTAAGTATTTTTTAAAACAACTTTTTAATAAATATTCTTTTTTTAACCGAAGACTCTTACTTCTTGGATCGTCCTTTTGTTTTGAGACTGAATTTTTTGTTGAAAAAAACAAAAAAAACCTAAAGAATCGATCGCTGAGAATCTAAATGTGAAAATCATCGAGGAAAGATTTTCACTTCAGCTCTAGCTAATTTATATGGACTACAATTATCACTACTTAAACGACTGATTTCTTACGACATATAGAAATTCGTTTTCGTAAACGGTAAGCATCGTGCTCCGTGGATAGATCGTATAGATATAGCTCTTCCTAAATTACTATTTATACTGATATCTTTATTTTATTATGCACTTGCGCGGATCAAGCGAACGCAGCTTACATGAAGAAATATGTACCGTTTTTGTTATTTTTCTCGAACTTCTGTAATGCTTAATATTTTACGCTTTACGTTAGAATCAATCCGGCAAAGTCGTGATGCCATATTCAAAGTTGTGCGGTTTACAATGCCATAAACAATATTTTGAACAGAATACATATGTATAAACGCGACAATTTTTCTTCAGCAATTCAACAGCTTCAAATATCTCAGTACAATTTAATTAAAATCCCTTTCTTCAGAATTCATTCTACGAAGTGTCTTCGATTAATTAAAATTTGATTATCTGCAAAGAAATAAAATCAAACTTGTGTTTAATTATTTAAAGAACTCAGTGGTCCAGATTGAAAGCCATCCAATTATAACACCTTCAAATTTAAATAAAATTCTGAACATACCGAAGATGGTGGACGCTCAGAGAGCCTAAAATTAATCTACATGTTCGCTACTTTGATCAGAATACGAGACACACATTATGTATAAAAATGGTTGTAAAATTACAAATGTTCAACACGCAAATACGGGAACGTTGGTTCGAAGGTGGAACCTTACAACTAGTCGATTACAGCATTGTAAGCCGGACTATAAAAAAATGTTGATAAACTTCCGCACGGAAGAGGATGAACAAAACATATTGAGAGTGACATTCGCTAAAAGTTGAAACGCCTTTGTAAAAGGAACGCGTTTTCAAGCATATCACGAAGAACGAGAATGCACCAGACAAGAGTTACTTAAAAAAAATCAAAACAAACACTCCTACTTGATTTGAAAAAATCCGCACTCAAGTTGATAAATACAAATCGCAAAGGGAGAAAATTAAATAAAAACTGGTTAAAAACACGCTCAAGCCTTGATTTTTGGACATTCTTACGATCTAAGAAAAAGTCCTACTTGGATAATGATTCGCTCAGTAGGCGAGGTTAACTGTTGTTTT
>NC_046665.1:43834747-43849497 GCF_010883055.1 Belonocnema kinseyi
CGATAATCTGTATTTCATCCAATGTAAAACTAGAGCTTCTATATCTTTCTGCTTCTATTGCGTAAAAATATAGAAGAGTATATACAATTTTTGCTGATGTTCATGTTCTTCTCGTTGGAAGTTTTTGAGACTTCTCGAATCACAATAATGCGCGAGGGTGCACTTTTCTCACAGACAATCTCAGGCGCGGTATTAAGGAAAAAAGGAGCCTCGATAGAACACCGGACAAATCTTGAGAGCATTCGTAATTAAAAAATAGAACATTACCATTGTTATCCTCTTAATTTAGGGAATCAGAAAAATATCTTTAGAGACACTAATTTTTATACTTTTTCCTCTTTTATTATATTTTCTTAAAAATCTCTAATCTTTGTCCGATATTAAATACGAGTGAGCAGCACTCGATAAAGATACAATTCATTCGAGTTTTTTTTAATGATCAGCGTGTGTCTTTCCTTCGGAGATCGTCGAACGCTTTTTTTCGGATTACAATATCGTCCTTGTGGAGTATTGTGAAATACTATAACGAGTTTCCTAATATATTTTTATACAATAATAATGTAATGTAAGAATAATAATAAAAATAATAATAATAGACAATAATCGCATTAATATAATAATAATAATAATAATAATCAAGTTTCGCAGAAATAGCATGTATACAACATTGCGAGAACGTAGGTGATAATAACCTAATGCACTAGCGATAATGGTATATAATTCTAGAAGATGATAGTGACGATGACGATGGTAATAATTAATATATAATAATTAATAATAATAATAATATAATATGTCTTTGCTTCGTACGGCCGACCAAGGTCGAAAGTGCAACCTCCCGAGGATCATTATTATTATTTATTGAATCGTTTAAATTATTTATTATCCCCTAGATTGTTAAGATTGGCTATAACTCTCTTACAGAATTCGCTAAACAGCCGCTAAAGTTATACGATCCTCGTCCGGCGAGAACTATTCGGGGCCAACCGTACATCTCGAAAAATTGCATTTTATTAATCGATATGAGATCGTTTTGGTATGATATATCCCGGCCATAGGTATCCGCGACACGTTTTTTTCCCCTTTTTTCCAAACTTTTCTTATCAACTTTCCCCCTCTTGATCCATCTCTCAAATAGTCAAATCCAAAAAAATTTCCTGGTAAGAACGACCTTCAAGTCAAGCTCGAGTCGAATCGATCGAAAAGCAGGATGTCGCATATTATGTATTAAAACAAAATTTTTGCTCGAGGAAATAAATATCTTCGCCGCAAAAAAGAATTTTTTTGTTGTTGGGATTTTTGTTGAAATTTTAAATGGGAAGGTTTCATATCGGAGAAAATTCGTGAGTGAAGATTTCAGTCTTCCATAACAATATTTTTCTAGTCTGATTTGAGTTTCGAAAAATATGTTGAGGCTTATAAAAAGCGTTCTTTAAGTAAGATCCGAGCTTGAAAATATGTAGTGGTAAGATTCTCGTTTTATTTCACTAGGCTACTCTCGTACTTTATTATATTTAGTTAATATGTGTATATTTTGCGACACAAGGTACTGTTGTATGAGGTACTTTGTAATGGTGCACAGAGTTTGTCAGGAAGTCAACGCCTTTATATTTTTACTTTGGTAAAAGTACTTTATATTGTATGGTACGTATTTTAGTGTAAAGATACTTTAAAGTTGAAACTGAGTCACTGAAATCAGAAATGGACAAATGGAATGCCAAAATATTTAAACTAAAAACAAGACAATTTGAATAAATTAAATTTTCTTTGGAGGATCTAAAAAAAAGTAGTATTTGAGATACCCTGAGATATTGTCTTTTTGCAGCCAGCGATGCTGATCTTCGAATTACGGTGTACGTATTAGTATATCTAAAAAAAAAAGATCGATTTCTGTCGATCGCCTATCGACCGACTACCATTGTGCGGATTTGACCTAGAAAAGAGGGGGGCAAGGTACCTATCTGGACGGTAATTACTTTCTACTTGCGAGTAGCGTACCTCTATTTAACGGAGCCTTTTACAATACTTCTCTCTGCTAGTTTCAATTCATCGATAAAATCGCTCCTTCCCAGAATAATTCCTCCCTTGTTGGATGAAGAAAAACAGTAGAAACTTTGGCACAATCGACCTCAGGATATGAAAATCCCAAATGCCCCTTTGGAATCCCAACTTTTCTGCTGAATGACGATCACTATCGTTTGCAACTATAGTATATTTTTTTCACTTTACTGGTCGTTGTGAGATCTACAAGCCGAAAAAATTTCTGGATCAAGCTGCTAAATCTAATTTTAGCTGTCATTTCAAAAGTGATAAAAAACGCTTAGCAAGTTTCTCAATAGTACTAGCGTCTTTATGTTTCTGCATTGATTTCATTAGTTTCTAACAATGAGAGGAAACTGTTTTTTCGGAAATTCCTTTGGTTGTGAGTAACTATCTGGGGAAAAGTTCTTAGTCGCGATATTTCCATGTTTCTATTTTGTGCGACAAGATTGAGATTTTGTTGTAGTCGAGAGTCTCTTAGTTTTAAAACTCGTGGTTTGAATCGTTACACCAGGATTGGCAAATCGGGATTGAAGCGATTTTGTTAAAAGCACTAAGGAAAACAAGATAAGACCACTTATTTTTGATAATCTTAAATCTGTGTTTATTGTTTGACGTTTTAAATTTATAATAAAGTTGTTTACATATAACGCGATGCTTAATGATGGTAAGCTTTAAAGTGACGCAGATTATTGTCTATCTTAATTAACTTACTACCATCAAGGCTTTTTACCCGGAATACACTTAGCGCTGAATAAAAGTTAAAAAAATTTTCTACCACTTTCGCAGCAACGTACACTGATTTGACGTATAAACTTCCTTGGATTAAAAACAAAATCAATTTGAGAGTGAACGCCCTCCTATTTTCATGCGATAAAAATGCCAAACCTGCTGTACGTAAGACACAGAGAAACATAGAAACGGTGGCATAATACTGTCGGTTTCAAATTAGATTTGGATTTTTGGCATTACAGAAAAGAAACCTGGTTTAGCGAGCGCATCACAGAAACTGTAATGTTCAGGTTCAGTCTAAAATTGACGATATATTTTGCTAAAGGCACGATCTGTGATGTCCTTAAATCATCAGTCCACCCTATTTCCAATCAATTTTCAAGCACCATTGCTTCCATTTTCTTCTTGAATTTAATATTATCAAGTCTTCACAAGTCCAATTAGCTTAATTTTCTAAAATTATCTTCAATAAGTGATTCTGGAAGATGAGTGGAAGTTTTTGAATGACCCTCGTGTGGAAATAGGGTCCTCTTAAACTGCCAGTTTGTAAATCACTATCCTAATTTTTAAACTAGTAAATTTTACCAAATTTAGGGTGTAAATTTTGAAAATGCGTATATATATATATATATATATATATTTCTTAAAATTAAGAAATGCATGCACTAAACCGAACATTATTGAAAATCATTCTTAATTGAGAACAGAAATAATCGAGACTCCGCTGAAGAAAAACCTCATTTTCGACGCCAAAAAATGGTGTTGAAAAAAAGATTGTCAAAAGCGGATCTGGTTTTTGCGGTTCCCAAAAGAATAGGTATTACCAAAAACCAAATAACTCTTAAAAGCCTAATTTAGAAAATGCATTTCAGCATCAAACTGGATGTTTCGTAAACAGTCAAATCCTGAAACTTGACATTACAGTGACCGCGTGTTTATTCCGGTGGTAAAGTTTAATAGAGAGCTCTCTTCTTTTAAATTCGGAGGATCGGTTCTGCTCCGATGGGGTAGATACGTATTTACAAAATTAATCTAGCTAGGCGTGTCGGAAGTCTAAACGAGACGTTTTCTCTTCAACGACACGCACGCGTTATTGTTTATCGAACAAGAACTTTCGAAGTAGCTCTGTTGAAATCGCGTCGTTTTTCACATTAAAAAAAATAGAATCGTAGCTCTTTAAAATAAATTAAAAACTCAGAGGACCATGATCAGTCTTCTCTTTGATAAAAAAAAAAATAAAAATATTTATATAAACTGCTTCGCATATTCGAGATCACAAGCGTCGTGAGACTTTGACTAAGGATACAATACAAGCAGGCTGCAAAAACTGAAGCCCCGAGGATTTCAAAATTGAAAATTGAAATCGTAGGAATGTTTCCGATATTTAAGTTTGTACTAATCCTCGACTATTTTTGCAGCTCTGCCTGCTGTTTCGGGATTCCACAAGTGTACGAAAAATATACAAGGGCCGAAACCTGAAAGCCCCCCAGTGATCCTGAGGAAATTTCGGTTTTGGGGCACGAATTTGCGCGAGAAAGGAAGCAAGATAGGAGGTTCGATTTTGGGGATGGATTTTGGTTTGTTTATAAAATCGATCGATCGATTCGACTGCGCAGCATTTCCAAGATCTACGAGTAGGTTTGCTTGCGGATAAGATACCAAGACTATCAATGCTGGACCCCAACTACGCGCACATTCAATATGTACATTATATATTTTCGAAGGTACGGGTACTTACTCGAACAACGATCTTTTATTATTTGTCTGGCAGTATAGAATTGGTGTATAAAATTTTGTTCTCTTCCCCATTTCTCTCTGAATCCTCGCCCCTCAACTCTTCTCTCGTATCAATTTCCTCCATTTTAACTACGAACCACCGTGTGATTCCTTTCCACGTTATCATTTTCGGCCCTCGGGATCCGATTGATTTAGAGAAAATATCACAATTTGCTATGTATTCCCCATTACATAGTTGCTTCACTTTCATTCAGAAAGAATTTTTAGGATCGCAGAAAGGCTTCTATGATTCTAAAAACATGTTTGAGAGTGGCAACTGATTTCGAGCAGAAATCCAACCTAATTCGGATGCAGCGGGTCCTAATTCGACGGCAGAAGAGGATCGAACCGAGTCCTCTGGCTCTGAGCTTGGAACTCTTAGAAGATTTAAACTCTGAACATTGAGTTGCTTGCGCATAAAGCATGGAGCCGAGATTCTGTTTTATCCCCGTTTCTGTGGACCCGCAGCACCTCGACGACACTCGTGGTTTGAACGACAGCCGGACGGTTGCGCAACGCGCTTGAAGGAAGCGCTCCAGTCCATAACCGCCGGGTCTCGCTCATATATTAACTATCTATCTTTCTTATCTTTTACAGAAACCCCGTCGTGATTTGCCAAGCGCCAGGCGTTATACTTTATCGTCTTAAGATTCACTTTTGGTCCTCAGATTATTTTTCGAACAGGCTTGCTTGTCTTCTAGATCGGACCAAAGGTTATCATCGTCCTCTAATCAGCAGGAAATCTTGAGTTTGCATTTTATCCGTTCGTGTCCTGAGGATTTCGAGAGCGACGTCTTGACCCATCAACTGTCCGTCATCCGTCATGGGATTGACGTTTCCATCAAAATTCGTCCGCTGCTTTCTTGACCGTCGATTGATCATGGATTCGATGGATGAGATGGACAGGAATGAAGGTGTGAAAGGACTTACTGGAAACGATGACTGACAGTTGGCAGGTGATGCGACGGTTTAAAATTCAAGGTAGCACTGGCAAATCCTGGGGTTGATTTGGCGAGAACACTCGCCATCGGCGACATCGACATTCACCGAAGAGCTCTGCTTAATCGTTGAATCGAGTGCAGGCCTTCTTCCATCTGCACTGTGTGCACCAGAGTTGTCGCTGATCCATGCCGTAGACTTTTCGGCATTTCTTGGTCTCTCCACGATTCCGACGAGACGAAAGCTTGTCAGTTGAGAGCGTCAGGAGACCGACGTTGTGCTGGAGGGTGTGAAACGATCTGGACGCCAGCTTCAGGTGCTTTGCCTGTAAAAAGAAATGAGAATTTTTGTTAAATTGGGTGCGACAATCATTTTTTTCGTATCGTCCAAGCCAATTTTAAACCATTAAATAAAAATAAAAATTTATCAGAGTTGGCTTTGAAAATGCATGAAAAAATTCCCAGTCATTAAAATTTTTTAATTCTACGTTTGAAAGCTGAAATGGTCTAAATTCGAAAGATTCAAAAAAAAACTTGAAACACTTAAAATTCACTAATTTACAATTAAAACGTTCAATAATTTACAGTTATAGGAAGAGTTCAAATTTTAATAGGTTTAATTTTATGAGCTTCAAAATTAGGCAGATTAAGAGTTCATTTCTTTTAACTTAAAAATTTAATGTTGTTTTTTTTTGTAAAGCCACAATTAAGTTTCTGAATCATAAAAATAAGGAAAATAATTTTATCTTCGATCTCGGGAAATAGTTTCTATTTTCGGTAAAAAAATAACTCTACGTTCCAATTTAATTAGACTGTTCAAAATTATATAATTTTACATTGGAAATGCTCAATATTGAACGATTCTAATCCACATACTGGAATTATTTGAATTTAAGTTCGACGCCACCATTCAATATGAGTCTATGTGCTGACAGCGCCCTGCATGAGACTATTGTATATGCTTATAGATACACACAGCACAGCATATATTTAAAATTAAATAATTGCATCTACGATACAATATTTTGGACGCTTCAATTTAAAATAATCAAATTTTTATCAAATTTTTATCAATTTTAAAAGATGAATTTTAAAATGTAATTTTAGAAGATATGAAATTTTTCATTGATTAAGTTCTCCAGCCAATCATTATTCAATTATAAATATTACATTTCAATTTTGAAAATTCTGAATTAGTTAATCTATTAAATTTCAACACATTCTACTAGTCTCACATTAATGCACCAGCAATTTCTATTAAGATTTAAATTTAAAATTCACAGTGAAAAACTACAATAAATAATAAAACTTTCAAATAGGTGCGTCTAAAAAAATTGCAGACTTTTTTTTCGAACTTCCATGACTCTTTCACTTCTTGTAGCAACATCGAATGATTGGAAAAGTTTTTATACTAAGTTTTTAAAAATTCTCGGTCAAAAATAAAAATTCACTGTCTCATTAAATTTACAATTTTCCGGTCCAATAGTCGCCCTAAAAAAAGTTGATATTATCGACAAACTCACGGTTTCAGGTGAAATGGAGAAAGGATTGGGATCTCCGCGAAGAGCATTTTCTGCGTAAATGCTTGCTGGGATCGCTTCTACGTGGAATTGTTTAAGATATTCTGGATCCTCATGTGGTGGTCTAGCCATGTCGCGATGGGACAATGTGGGCAGGGAACCGACCAAATTTATATCAATTTCCTGGAAGTAAAAGTCCTCTTCGTGAGGTGAGAGTTTGTGCATCCTTTGGCTGAAAATGAAGGGAAAAAAACTATTATTTTCTGGCAAATAGAGAACTAGATTTCATTCCAAAAAATCTTCAAACAAGTTATATCAAGTTTCAATGGTTATGTACAATTTTCCAAACAGTTAAAAATTTTCTATAGATCATAGAGTTCAACGCAAACAAAACCTCCTACTAGGCAACCAAATTTTACCCCGCAATAGTCCTTCATGACCCTCACAGTCGATAAGACTTTTAACGGTCGTTAATAAGAAATCTGAATATCAGAAGGTTTGTCTGGACCATTTGCGATTTATCTTATCATGTAGTACAAGATTATTCCGAAGTTAGTTGTTATGTCAGAAAGTTTAATAAAGAGAGACGTGGGATTTCTCAAATAATTTTATTGCCAATTCAAAATGCATGTTTTTCTAAACGTAAAGGAGTTTTATTATCAAGATTTTATTTTGAGGCCAAAGTTTCTAGAATACTGTTTCAAGAAAACAAAGTAATTCTTACCTCAAATGTACTTCACGAACATGTTGTTCAATCTGGTCAGCCTTAAATCTAACGGTGTTACAGTTCCGCCACGCACACTTGTAGGCTTTACGGCCGTTCTGGAACAAAATTAAAATAGGGAAAAATTAAAAAACCATTTCTGTGATCAATTTATTTTTAGAGTTGCTTTCTCAATTTTTGTACCAAATCTATTTGGCATTGGGTGGAAGTAACCTCTAATCGACATTAAAGAAATGCATTTGCTCCAAATTTAAAATTTGAGTGATCGATAAAAATGACGATCCCGTAGAAACGTGTGCAGATCGTAAATGACGAATTTCCCTTGGAAAGTTTCAAAACTGGGTAACGAGGAACGTGTTGCACAGAATTATAGATAAGTTCAATGTGCTTGGTACTAGTTAGTTTTCCTGGAACGAAATTCACGATTCCTGTTATCCAATTTTAAGTTTGTTTAGTTTTATTACATATAGTAGCTACATTTTTTATGGATCTGTTGCAATTTTAACTTAGTTTGAATTTAGTTATACAATTGGGAAATTTCTTACATCGCGTAAGTTATAATTTCGAAATTTCTAGTCTACTATTTCAAAAAGACTAGAACATTCTTTGCATTCTAAAGCGTCCAAGTTTTAGTTCCAGATTTTTTTTAAAGTTCAAAGACCCCTGCCGAAATATCATTGAGGAATATAAGTGGGAGTCAAAAAGCGATGCTAGGTGTCGCGACCACTTTCGGTCGAAAGGTAGTCAAAATCGATGAGATCCGCGGGAGAGTTCGTCGCGCGCACATTCCTTTTGTTTACATCGTTCGACAACCATGTGGCAGATAACGCAGTCGACAACCAGATTGCATTTACAATTTTAGAGTAAATTTTTCGGAAACAAAAACCATTTCCAATAGGAAAATCAACTATAAAATAAATAGCAAACTTACATTTTAGATTTTGCAAAGATATACGATATTTCAATTTATTATACTCGTAAATCAAATTATACTGATAACAAAATAAAAGTAAGGAAGGGAAAAGAATTTTAGTTACTAAAATATAAATTTATGTGGGGATTAAAATAGACTTTGCTGCAGTAATATAAGTGGTTTCTCAGGGTGGACATTGAACCCAGAATCGAGGGGAGCTCCATTCAAATTTGGATCTAATTTTATCAGTGGAGCGCCACTTTTCGAAGCCGGAAGGTCTTTAAGTTGGTCCCTCGCTTATCTTCTTTCGGCAGCCACGTGTTTCGAAATTTAAAGCTCACACACGATTGTGCTTCTAGGTCTCTAGGTCCTAGGCATATAGGATGACAAAATCGATAACTTAAAAGCATGCTTTTCGTAAAATTATTCTATGGAAATTGACATTAAAATCTGGAACAAAAAGGCATTGGCAGCTTTATGCTGTGTCTAGAAAATTCCCAACTTAGGATACTCCAATTAAACCCCAAAATGCATTATTGAAGTTTCGAGATTTTAATAATAAATATAAAAATATATTTTTTAATTTCATTCTTCCATATAATTATGGACTTTAAAAACCTCCAATTTAACAATTAAGTTTCACTTGCCTTTTTAATTTTTCCTTAAATTTACAAAGAAAACAATCCTCAGGGCTTGAGAAAATCCAAAGAGTTGCAACTCAACTTAAAATGAAATACGCACTTTAACACTTCCAATTGCTTGTAATGGATTTTTCGCACAATGATACTCATTTCCATACCCTGGCAAACTTGCCAACCGGTGAACAAACGACGGTTTGAATGGTTTTCAAAATGTGCTGGTCGCCGGTAAAAGTAAAATGCCGGCCGTTGCACCGGCTATGACACATTAGGTATTTCATGTGTGTCGTCAGCTGACAAGATGTCTGCACGCCCAGAACCAAACAATAATTAATTACACGGGAACATACTTGAAAAAAACATTACTTTCGGCCATAATTTAATTTAATTAAAAAAAAATAAAAAGTATTATCCAAATACATTTAGGGTGAAAAATCATTTTTTACCATAAGTGTATTCGGATATTATTTTTTATTTTTCAAAAGCTATTCAATTAAATAATGAAATCCATAATTTTTTGTAACGAGTTTCGTATTTAATTGAATAGCCTTTGAAAAAGAAAAAATAATATCCACATATACTTATTTTGAACAATCATTATTTTCCAAGTTGTTACAAAAATTAAATTTCATTTTATATTGATTGGCCCTCAGCGTGCAGACATCTTGCCAGCTGACGTCACATCTTGAAATACCTAATGAAGCGACTTCCGCGTACAAACACGCAAGTCTAACCGCCCATTTTAAACTGAGGATTTAGGAAACTAAAAGAATTTAGAATTTATTTGAAAACAAAAATGAAATAAGATTACACTTTGAATGACCAAAACAATCATATAATTTATGGAAAGATATTGATGTTCTATTTTTTAAATCTTTAAGGTAACAAGTTTTTTAATTGAATCGCACAAGCTTTTGCATTTACAATGTAGTTTACCACAATAGTCAAATTATATACGAATTTTAAGGAAATACAAAAATTTTCAACTTTAAAACAATGTTTTTAATTCTTCAACACTGAAAATGTTGTGCTTAATAATTTAACATTTGTCAATTCGACTACATCTTGACCCTTGTAACTGACAAAAAATGCATTCCTTATCACTCCCATCAGGGAGTACCGCTCCGTCACCGAAACGTTGCATGATCAATTTCTTGAGATAGATAAAGTCTGGATGAGTCGCGGCGTTAGGAAAACGATCATTTTTATGTTTTTCTTAATCCTCAAAAGTTTTATTAAAAAGAATGGATGGGAGAGCTATTTTGAGAAGTTATCTACTTAAAATAGGCTGGCGTGAGCTTTATTCTCATTGTTTACACCAGAGAGTGACTAACTGTAAAGTCGGTGACGTACTGGGAATTCAACGTGAGGCCGAGCAGGGTGTAAGCTAAAATTGTTTGCGCAGCATCTCCCACTGATCCCCATACGGATGACGTAATGAGGCTTATGACGATAGGCTCCGACGTCATCGAACTGACACCAAATTCCCTAGAAGGGAAATTCGGTGACGACATCGTCATTCAAACCAAGGTTGTTGCATTTGCGATGCAATATATTCTCTATTTTACTCTAGTATTAATGAAGGTATTGATTTCATTTATAATTGAAATAATTTGTTTTTTGTTTAATACCTCAAAACATGAAAACTACAAAAAATGAAGCAAACATTCGTCATGCGTAAATTATAATTAATTTTGGCATCAATAGGTTAGACAGCTGTTAAGCCGCTATGGACAGTAAAGGCATTATTATCTGAATTTAAATTTCCCCAGTTGGGCAAAATACGTCAACGGTGGTGGAAATTCCGGCAGTGTTGCGTTTCCTATAAATATCTAAGTAGCGTGTGCCTGTCATTTGGCTGCTTAATTCTGGCAGAGTGGCTTGCATTGTTCGCAGGTGTCATTATGCAAATCGCGAATCCAATGTCTATAGATTATGGTCAGTGGTGCACACAAGGATCATCGACATGGTATTTCGCCTTGATAATGAAAATTGATCCGAGGGGATAAAAAAAAACGTCCATTTTCGGCTTCTGTCCTGCATTTTAAAAACTCGAAACATTTACCTTTTTATTTCTTTCTTCTTTGATCGATTCCAGCGATGCATGTCCAATAGTTTATAGACGAGAATTATAAGCAGAGAGAAAATGCATCTTTTGTTCGATCCATGCGATTGTATTCATGAATAAGTCTACGATTTCGAGCCTGACTTCCGGTTCATTTCCGAAATTTATTCTAAATCTGTTCAATGATTCAAAAAAAGGGTCTTTGATTATTCAAAAGTTATATTTTAGTGCTTGGATCATTTAATGTAGTTTCTCAATATTTTCATTTCTAATCGATAAATTTTAAACATTTGCCGGTAACTTAAAAAAGGCACAAGAAATGAAATTGAAATCCTAGAAGAATTTTTAGTTCGAGATTGACGCGAGGATAACTTTATAGTTGTTCTTGGAGTTTAGCATCGAGGCATGAAATCGCGTGGGTCTTTCGTGCAGATGCGTGCGGCAGCCGTGATAAAGGTAAGTGGTGATAAAATTCGACAATAATTCAATTTGCTGCTCGTTGCCATTTTGTAGTTGTAGTAAGGTAGGCTCAGAGTCTTTTCAAGGACCTAACGATCGGTTCGTGACATCACCTTTGGAACAGCATACGCCTTCAGCCCATCGGTTCTTGTGTACGTTGTAGTCAGCCATTGCCGAGGTCAGAGACCTTTTACGCCGGCTGCCAGGCAATGCTCTCTCCGTTTTGCCTTACCTCGTCTCGCTTTGCTTCATCTTGCTTTGCTTTGGGCCTCAAGAAAGACCAAGAAGCTCAGACCCCTCCGCTTTTCTCCTTCTCTCCTCCCATCCTTCCCCTACTGCCTCCCCCTATTCTTCCTACCTCACCCCTACTCAATAATGATGGGTAGGGAGTGGTAGAATTCTGGAACGTAGAAGGTAGCTGGTAGATTATAGGATCTACAGTCTAACTTCCATGGTGTCGATGCTCTCGAAAGCGAAATACAAGACACCAAGAGTGCCATACGAGCTTAAACTGCTTATCTATTGACATATTCAGGATTCTTTTAAGCACAAATCTCCAGAAAAAGTAAGATAGAAGTGCTCCTGTTGCATACAAGAAACGAGATGCTACAGCCCCTACAAACAACCGCTCCAGTAATTTCACTTGGCGAGGTATGAGAGAGGAAACTAATATTTCCGGGATTTTTATGTGGTTAGGGCATGTTGAATCCTAATCTTTAAACTTTTTAGAGATCAGTGTCATTGTTAAGCTGTTTTATCAGCAGAAAGACGATTTGATCAGATTTGCTGACGATATTTTCATGCTTGGATTAGTAAATCACCTTTACTTATTTGCATTGCACACGTCGAGCTGAGGTGCATGCCACCGCATGAAAATTCCTCCTTGAGTGGAGAATAGAACTTGCAACGGATTCTCGAGTACAACCGAACCTCGGGAAAGAGGGACGTCGATAAGCGTGTGATCGACAGTGCACTTATCTCGAGAGTTGTTTGTCAGAAAACGTATATGCCTATATGATGCGTCTAAAATAGGTCAAAATTCTTCAATCTTAAATGCTGTTACTTTTCAAAAGTAAAATTTTTCTAGACGCCCTGGACAGTCTAGATCTAGAAATTGGGCCTAACTACAGTTGTAAGATTTAGAAAAGGAAATCTCAAATTTCTATATTCCTCTTTTGATTTATTTGTTTCCTAATAAGGGGTTGGGCAGCTAATTATGAGATGCAGAAAGGTTCGCACGGGGCTTAAATATGTTTACGTTGTAAACATCGCAGAATCTCGTAAGTACGTAAATACTGCGCACCATTCATTGCTTCATTCATCACTAACTTGTGCGCGGGTCTATCAGGATTTCAATGATGTTTCTCACGGTTGCGAATCAGCTGCTTTAAACCAAATCATCACGATTCTTCAATCTAGGATTGCGAATAAACTTCAAGGCGATAAAATACTACATTATCAAAATAAATTGTTCAAACATGCAAAACCCTCGTTTGCCCACCGTTTACACAAACTCTACACGAAAGATTCCGCAGTGTGAGCGGAGGCGATGAGAAAAATGTTTTGAACTGTTAAAAAAACGTTTTGCTTACCGATTTTACGACTCATTGCATCGAGCGTCGTAAACGGTTACTATGTTAAAATTGTGTTGGGTCAGTGAGGTTACGATCGACGCCTGTAAATAGTACACCGAGAGAACATAGTAACTTCTCCCGGTGTAGTGAATCTCTGATTCTGCATTGTAATTTGTAAAGCCAAAAATATTGTTCGATACAAGAGGCATCGCGAGTGAATGCCCCCTACTCGTGTGAAGGCACTTGTACTCGCTCTTCGGCTCGGCTTCACATCGCCATCGAGCAAGGCGTTCACACTAGCAGTGAGCAAACCACTCGTTTGGCCTCTTGTATGGAAATATACTATTAGTGACCTTCTTTTGGTACAACTCTTGTCCATACGCAATGTGATATTGAGTTGAAGATTTGGGTAATTAAATAAATGACATAAATTATGAAAGGATTATCTACTGCTACACGTTTATAAATTTTTAAAAATGACAAAAATATATATATTTTTTAATTATTAAAATTTAGCAGCAGATAATTTTTTCTTAGTTCTTTTTATTTGGTTAGCCAAATTTGCAAATCTATATCTCACTTCGTGTGGACAGGAATTTGGCGAAATAATGTGGCTAAAATTATTTTCAGGTTATTATGACATAGCATTTACGTTACGAGAGCCTTTAGAAATGGAGGGAACCCAATCTCTTAATAGCCGAACAATCGAATCAAGGGTTCGAGTCCCCTTAACAAATTATTTTTTTTGGTCCTATACTTCCTTTTTAGCGATTCCACAACTACACCCTCAGTTACATTCCTTAAAATTTAAATACAAAGCGAAATATCTGAGTAATTTGAATTTGTAAAGGCTCATAAAATGCAATGTATAATTTCCTCTAATAATCGATTTACCCAAGAAAGTTGGTTGCGTGCAAGGTGAGTGCAGCTAGACTCTCTCTCTCTCTCTCTCTCTCTCTCTAGAGGCCAGGGGACTGTCTAGAGGAATTGAAACAAAGAGGGCGGGGGTGAGAATATCAGAAAGAGAGAGATGGAGCGAGAAAAACATGTGCATAGGTAGCCAAGGTCCGCGACGATGTGTATGCGTGAGCAGGCTCGGTAGGGTGGATGGCCGACGACGGCGTCGCCGAGCACCGGTCAGGCCACGCGTGTGCATCCCCAACGCGTTTGCCTAGCTAGCGATCTTACTGGCAACATTGTACCATGTTCTCTGATGCTGCTCTACACAGGCTACAGCCAGCCGGCAACCCTGTCGGGTTTACTCATCCCTTTCGGTCCTTGGTATCCGTTCTCCACAATTCCAACCAACAGGTACACAAAATCATATCCCCAACCCCCCTACCCAACAACGGTCGCCCCAGTTTTCTTAGT
>NC_046665.1:43849597-43852465 GCF_010883055.1 Belonocnema kinseyi
TATATTGATCATTTATAAGAAAAGTAAGATACTTTCACTTTAACAATTTAAAAACAAATTTTGGCAGTAAGTTTCAATTATGATTAATAAAACATATTTTATCCTAGATAATTATAAATTACACTGGTTTTTAAGTGGAAAAGTTCAATTAAGCAAATAATTGAGCAACCGAACCCCCAAACACCTGTACATACGTTAAAACGTTAACATTCACAGCGAATTTGAGAAGCAATTTCACCCGTACGTTGCACTTTAATTATAAGAAAGAATTTAGTCGATGACTTTAATGTTATTACTTTATTTTGTATTATTTGACAAGATTTGAAGGCATAAAAGAACGTGATGTTTTCAGGCACTCCGCTTTACCGGACTTTAATACACATGTATGTATGTATATTAATTTCACAACATGATGGTATATCAAAATTAATTTACGGTATATGCAAATGACTTTGCTCACATCTATATTAAATTTTGATCAGATTTTTTACAGATACGTTAAATTCAGTTAAAATACGATACTTAAATCCAAGATATCATGTTGCGAAAGGATGGGGGAAAAATGATTAGAAATTCAGTTTATGTAAGTTTACTCACATGTATATTAAATTTCGATCAGATTTTTTAACAGATCTTAAATTTAGTTAAAATACGATACTGAAACTAAAGATATCATGTTGGGAATGGACGGGAAGAACAAATGATTATAAATTAAGTTTATAACACATTTCCCATAGCCACTGTGTCCCTTTAAAAAAAACCGAACCTACCTCTTGGAATTTAAAATCCAGAGACTTGACTTTCCTGACCACCGAAAACCCAGGGGATCTTTAAACAGCTGGAAACCATTAGGTTAGAACTCCAGCGTCGTTTCATGGCTTTTGAAGGGCAGATGATTCTTTTCTTTACACACACACGCAAAGCCCTCTTTTCCCCATCATTTACTCTTTTAAAGGCATCAACAATGGCCGATTCCGCACTGTGCGTGAAGGTGATGGCTAAAATCCTTAACATAGATGAGCAATGTACTTTTCCCGGTGAGCAATATGGTTTTGCTTCCCGGTGGGCAATATGCGTTGCCGGTTATCAAAAGGTTTTGTTTACCGGGTTTACCACTAGTGCCATCTAGCGGCTTGAAAGGTAAAGGGTAGGCAATCTCAGGTTTAGCATTGCAATTTGTAAAGAAAAATATTGATCGATACACGAGGCCTCACAGGCGGTTGCTCACTACAAGTGAGCAAGAGTACGAGCATACATGTATGAGGAATGCAGATATCGATGAACAGTGGTTGGGAGATAATGAGAGAATGATTTGATTCCTGGTACCAAGCACTCTGAACCGTCATACAGTTTTACTCGCAGAGGACGGTATACGTCGATAAAAATCGATCAACGAAGCCTTTCCATCTCATTTGTATAGCGGTGCGTCTCTCTCCCGGTCTTTACCATCTTCAGTCCCTCCTTCTTTTTCGCTCTCTCTCTCTTACTCGCTAACTCTGCTTCCCCCTTGATGGCTACGATGGTCTCGGGTGCAGTGGCCTGGGCGTATCGGTGCACAGAACGGCCTTACGCACACTTACACGAATCCACGACGTTGACCTGCCTCGGCAAAGACCCTCTTTCAAAGTTACCTGGTCCAATATCTCCTTCAAATAAATAAACAAGGAATTTCTCAGGTGTTTGAAATTACTAGATTGAACTTCAGGCCATAATTCGGATTCTCACGATCAGACACTTCCCAAAAATTGAGTAGATCCTTTAATGCTGGTCCTGATCACCAGGTAGTGCTGCATTCTTAGTGCAGCACTATCTGGTGGAAAAGAAGGGCATTAAAGGACGGATTCGACTTTGATATCCTGAAAATTTATATCCTGGTATTTTTGGGCTCGCTGAATACGAATATGAAGTCAAAATTTAGAAATCCAAAATGGCTGATTCAATATGGCCGACTAAAATACAAAAAACGGCTCGATTTAGATAAATCTTGGTACATACGGGTTTTTGGGGTCGCTGAACCCGAAAGTGAAGTAAAAATTTTAAATGGCGGACGAAAATATTCGCCATTAAAAATTGTCGAAATTTGTCTTCAAATTCTGATTCAGCGACCCCAAAAACCCGTAAGTACCGAGATTGATCCAAATCGAGCCACTTTTAAAAATATTTTCGTCTACCATATTGGACCCGCCATTTTGAATTTTCGAATTCTAACTTCAGATTCGGGTTCAGCGACTCCAAAAACCCCCGAGTAAGGCTTAAATGCAAAGTCGGAGTAAGTTAAATAGGAAAAAAGAAGATTGACGCATTCTGCGTCAATGTCACATAGGGCAAAAAAAAATTGGACGCATTTTGCGTCAATGCCAACGAAGGGGTTAAACTTCTATTTACTGAAGGAGATCAGCATTACAGGACGAAACTTCTTTTGGGAACTAATAAACGAAACTCATTCACGGATTAAGTAAAGATGCGGAATACATCGGGAGAATTGCTACCAGAGGATTGCATGTAATTTAGATAGTAACGTTGTTGAGTGCAAGTGCTGTAACATAAGCTGTTGCATTATTCTTCGCCGTAAGAACGTTTTAAAACGCAACCTCTGGCCGTTACCTTGTTTCGGAAACTGCCACACCGGATATCGACCAAAAGAAAGGATGTACCTCCACAACTAACGTTCCCCTAGTCTATATACAACATACCAAAGCTATCAAAATAATTCGCAGAAAATTAATCAGCAAATGCGAAGCTAATCAGGAGGATGTCATTCGGTATCAGGCTTAGCTTTTGAGTTTAGGCTTAGGGCTATAGGCCGTTTGACTTCAGAATTTAGAGCAACAGGGGATGCCCCAGGTGCATCGAGACAAAGGCAGATGA
>NC_046665.1:43852475-43869825 GCF_010883055.1 Belonocnema kinseyi
TCCTCATCACCGTCCTGATGCGATGACCAAGGTTTCGGGATCTCATCAGCGTTCCACATGGCGACGGTTCATGGGCGCGAGCATATAGCGCTCGTATTTCTCGGGGATGAGAGAAGGCCAGGAGCGTGGAGGGGGGAAAGGGAACGAGGAGCAGCCCTCCTCAACCTCCACATACGTCCTACAGCACAGAAGAGGGGAAGAAGCCACGACTGAACAGACGAAGGGTGGGGACCAGGGTAACGCCCGGGGAACCAAAACAAACCGGCGCCTGTGTGTTGGCGCGTACGCGCGTCGATCCGTGCATTTGTGGTGAGGGTCGGACGTTGACCCTTCACTGCTGACGACTGAGCGCACGCACCAACCATACGGGGTGGGCCGAGAAAAAGCCATGGAACCCCCATAAAGGGGTTGCCGAAATGACGAGAGACGGAAAATTAAGGGACCACTGAAGCAAAGTCGGGAAAAAAACAGTAGAGGGGAAGCTGACAACAAAGAATGAAAAGATACTGCGTAGTTCCCAGTGAGAGGGATCTGCAAGGTTGCCAAATTCAGTTGATGAATTTTAAGGGATTCATAAATTTTCTTTTTCTCGGGACGATATCAAAAGCCTTTGGCATTTAAAGGGTTTCTTACATTCTTCTTCTCAGGATGATATCGGAAGACTTTCTCTTGATATTGGTCGATT
The DNA here is from genome assembly GCF_010883055.1 of Belonocnema kinseyi. Taxonomy (NCBI): domain Eukaryota; kingdom Metazoa; phylum Arthropoda; class Insecta; order Hymenoptera; family Cynipidae; genus Belonocnema; species Belonocnema kinseyi. The sequence goes on from NC_046665.1 coordinate 43,853,161, forward strand.
GAGACGCAGTCTATGTTCGTTGCAAATTTCAAGAGGGGACGAACTTTGCTTATGTCAGCACCTGAGTTATTCATGGGGCTATAAGTTTCGAAGTAGATTTAAGTAGCTTCAGCTTTGTTGCAATCGATTTCTTTGTGTTAAAATATTACTTTCTTCTTGAAAAGAAAAAAGCGATTGGATGACTCTTTGAGGGATATATCAACAGATCAGAGCTTTAAGCATATGAAATTATATCTGAATATCAATATATCGAGACTTTATCGGAGAAATAACCTCTAACTAGTGAGTGATTGGAAACTATGTTGAAGATTCTAATATAAAAATGAATCTCTCAAATATAAACTGACTCTTTTTGTATTTGTGCATTTCGCAACAACTCTTTGATCAAACATTCAAGCCAATCGAGCTGCTCGCTATGTATTTCAGAAAGTGGAAGTGTGATTAAAGGAAGCTCAACCAGAAAAATATCTTTGAAATGTCTTTTATTCTATTACTTCTGTGTCTGGTGGGCGTTCGTTTCTTCCATCTGGCAACCTTGGAGCTTCTACAACGGAGTGACGAGATCATCTTCCCTAGGGAGAACGACAAAGGACCAAATCCTTATCCAGATTTGCTATAGAAGTCTGGTTTCAAAATTCGATGACTTTTCCAGCTTTTCCAGATCTATTTAAAAAAAATGTAATCCGCTCTATTGAATTTCAATACATACTACTAACGGCAGACTGATTGACCGACTATTTCTGATACAACTATTCATCAATTCAAATGTAAAAGGCTTTTCAACAATAATTGAATTGTAAACAATTTTCATTGATATTATTAGAACATTTTTAAACCCAGGTTCTATTAGATTATCGAGGTAAGAACCGCTTCTTTATATCTACAAGGTTATGGCGAAACGGACCTTGCAATTCGCACCGGGGAAATTGAATTAATTCGGAAAAGCAATATAGGGAACTAAACTTTCTATAACCTGATCCTTTTGTAAAAACAATCTCCCTTCATAAAAAATATACCAATCCTGCTGCTCATCTTCCACATCAGTATTCAACTAAATTTTACAAATCTCAAGTTCCACGTAAATGAATAAAAATACTTCCCGAGTGCAATCTGACTTTGTTGTCTTTGGACGAAGTTCCGTTAGAGATAAACATACTCTGGAGTATGCACTCAGGATTAACGACCTTGTAAGTCAGATAAGAGACATCCAGGATTTAGTGTGCGAACGATAAGAAAAAATTTCTCAGAATTGATAACCGTTCGTTTCGGCTGATTAGAAACTTAAATCGCAACGATAGAAAAATTGCCTCTTTTGATGATAAAGAGTTAATTTCCATTCGCGCTGATCTAAAAATGTTAAAAAGACCAAGAATTTAATCAATTTTCGAGCAGAAAAAGATGTTTAACTCATGCTCTTCAAAACTAAAATCCGACGGGAGATTCGTGGAGCGTTGTCAACGAGGTCAACGACACTTGATGGTAAGCAACCATGGGTTCGAATCCCCACGTTTAATTTTCTTTTGTATTTCGCTATTCCAGTATTTAAAGTTTCATTAATTATAAGTTGAAATTCAAGAACAGAATCAGGAGCTCACCCCCCCCCCCCTCCTGCCGATTTTTTCCCCTTTCGGCTAAAAATAATATAAGTTCCATCATGTGGTCCCTTTTTCAGGAAGCAGACCATTTCCGGAGCTGCAGGTCGGCCAAAGGTCCTCCAAAATCGAGTTGTCATTACTTGTGAGTGACACTGTTTCAACGCGTTTACAAGGGACGCTGCAGGAAGGGAATGCGGGATTCGGCGCAATTTCCAGTCGGGGGTCGACGACACAAGAGAATCGTCCCGAACGAGTGTAAGAGCATCACGGCGAGCGCGTTAGAGGGGATGGAAGAAAGAGATAGAGAACGAATAGAGTGGACAGTGATCGCGAGTGAGTCACTACGACTACGCCACAGTAGCTGCAGTGGGAGTTCAGGGGCCGTTTCGAAGTCGAAAATCGGACGGACCTATCTTTCTATGTTCAATCGTTAGAAAAAGAGTTCCGTTCGACTTTCGACGCAGCCCCCAAGTCGCACTGCAGGTTGGGTCTTTTCTAGGTATGAACCTGTCTCAAAAAAGGCCACCATTCCTTTTAGTTATTTTTTTACTTTCCGTCCTTTATATTTCATTTTATTTTCACTAGATCTTTTATATATGTATTCCAGGTACAAAAAATCAGAAAACCTCGGTATTTGTTTTCCTGGTATTTTCAATCGAGCGGCCCCAACCACTGGCGTCGGCGCGGCAGCCGTCACCACAGTGCTGAAAGCACTTAGGCAGGCTAAGCAGCGATCACTCTGCACGACTCGCCAACTTAAAAGCAGGTTTTAAAGAGCTTTCTTCTTATGCCATTTGAATTTTCAACGATACCTAAATGCGAAATTTCTCCTCTGATGCAAAGAAAAAAGCTCTTAAATTACCCAGTCTTTCCATCACTTTCGATTCGCGGCAACTAGGATTAATTCAGTTCAATTGACGATGTAGCAGTAAGAATTGTAATTTGGATTACATGACGAAATCGTAATTCTACACTCAGACATAACCTATAGTTCGACGGCAATCGTAATGATGGAGGTAAGTTTGAATGGAGGCATGTCCTTTTTTCACTCACGAAGCTCGTATCAGACCTCGAAAGTCAGATAAATAATAGCATAGTCTGCTTTGAAGGTTTACATGAACAGCAAATAGAGTCAACCCAGTGAAATAAGAGTGAGAAGAGACTTTGTTTCGGTTGAGGGTCCATTCGATTGACCGTGAGGTTAGGTAGAGTATACTGAATCTCTGAGAACTATAGAGTGGAAATGCAGCCTTAACCGCGAAAAGGATTGGGTGTGGGTGGGGCGGGGAATAAAAGAGGGAGAGGGTGATTACCAGAGGGAAGAAGACAACTCGCGCAAGCGCATCTGCGTTGTTTACGTCGCCATTAGAGAGAGCAAACGTGGGACGCGTGGATTCTACTATACGCCTTGCTTTGAATGCCCGTAAAACGTTAGACAACCCGTTATTCGTTGAACTAGCACTGCACATATACCCAGGGGGTCCAACTTTTCGTTTGTATCCATTTTTTCAGAGCATTTTAATGCGTTTCCTCGTATGCGAAGAGATAAGCTTATGAAAGAAGTCTAACGGGCCCTGGGGATCTTTCGGCTTTTTTTTTTGTTTTGTGTTCATCAAAGAAGAAGGGTGTTTCTAATCTAATAGGAGCAAGGTTTTTTTTCTATACAAGTAGATCAAGTGGAATTAAGTTGGAGTGGTTTGATATTGTATAATGGAGTTTGATAAAGTGTTTAATTGAAAGTCAATCATGTTAGAAAGTTGAAAGGGAAATGGACTCGAAAGTGAACATTTTATTCCACTTCAAAATAAATAGCTGGAGATATTTGATGGTAGTTGAAACGTTTAACCGTTTAGAAAGCATAAAATGAAAGTGATGCATACGTGTAAATTGTGGAAGAAAATGCAATTGGGATGAACAGAAATGCATCTTCAAATCACCTCAAGGGGTGGAAATTGGATCCTTTTGACTTAGTAACGAAAATTACAGAACAAGGGAGTTTTAAATCTTTATTTTGCAGAAATTGGTCGAATCTTGGAATACAAGAACAGGTAGAAACATCGCTCTATGTTCTATGAGTCTATGGTAGACTAAAAGTGCTAATTTTAAACCGTCACCGTTTCGGGAATCGCGTATCTCGTCAGTCGGTCAGGGTTAATGTCGTCACCGACCTTACAAGGATTCACTCTTGGCGAAGTACCCAAACGAATGCTCCACACGTTCATCGTTCGCCAATGGAGAATGAGATTCAAGATTCGCCAAGGCTTCTTTTCCTTGCGAATATACGTATTTCTGTTTCTAAAATGGCTCACGCATAGATCCAGTATCTTGTCTCCTAAATCTAGTGCAACAAGATAAAACTTAGGGTGTGATCAAGGCTGCAAGACACCCGCAAGAATCTTGGAGCTCAGAAAGAAATTTATCTTTTGTAGAAAATGAATAAATTAACTATATTTGAATTTATTAACGCTTGTAAAAGAGTTAGGTTTACTCGTAAATGATTTAGGTAGATCACGGTTAAGAGATAATAAATGATACATTTTACAAAGGAGAGTGACGAATCGAACGGTATTCTCTGAATAGACGGCTTTCGACTCGAAACACTCTAAACGTATTTAATGCTATGGTTCTCTCACGCGTCAAACATGTGCTTCTTTATAAGCATTGCGCGTTCGGGGTTCGCTTAACACCACTTTGCTAGAAGCAGCAGAGATTATTGCCGTTAAGAGAGGTAGACTTTCGGAGAATTTGAGATCCCTGTAGGCATCGTGCTTTGCGGTACCGACAATCCGGTTAAGCATGATGCACTCTGAGATTTAATTCATTTCGAAGGAAAAATAAGCAAAACCCCCAAAATTGTTTAAGGAAAAGTTCAAGAGGTTAAAGGATCCTTTATAAATTATAGTCTTCGAAAAGTAGTTTCGGAATTTCATGAATTTTGTTTTGACGAGGTGAATCGGATCTGAATTGCAAATCAAGAGAATGAGGAGTAACACAGCAATAACGTCCAAAAGAACGTATCCTGACTCCTATCAGGGTCAAAAACCGGAATCCCGTTATGCTCATGGATTTTGAATATGATACCATGCTTAGTTGAACCTAAGACGGGCGTATCTCGGATCAAAGTGTGGAAAAAGGGAGGGTCTTGATTAGATTCCAAATATCTCGTTTCCAACAACTAAGGAAAAAAACTAACGTATAAGAAGAAGCTTGAATATTCATTTTCTGAAAGAGCAAGCTTTGAAAATTTCAGTGAATTTCATAGAAGACAGCAATTTCTGTACTTTCATCTTGTGACGAATCCAGAGGGAAACAATTTGCCACGAGGGAATCGCGACAAGTAGAAACTTGTGTACGCGGGTTCGTGCGTGTATCGTTTCAAGAATTACGCCCACTCTCTCCTTTTGTGTTCTATAATACTGGATTATTGGCATCCATAGGCGCAGAACTTGATAAAAACTTAAATTCCAAGAGGCAAGATTAAATACCAAGAGCCTTTAGTTTAAATTACATTCAATTTTTATTAGTTTGGATAATTGAAGAAAAAAATTCATTCCCGAAAAGTTTTGTATGTCTAAGCCTCCTTTCCCGACATCTATATGACAATTCCTTTATTTTTCCTTTCAATATTGTTTCACAAATTTCTATTCCATTAAACAATGTGACGCGTATCCGGTATTCTCGATTAAAATAATTTAAGTAGATAAGAATAAAATAATTAAGCTTTTAACTCTACGAAAACATATCCTGGACAACGAAAGTCCTAAACTTGAAAATCTTGTCAATAAGTTCTCTCGTAGCAGCTGGCAATTATCGGCTATTGTAGGAACACCTTTCGCGGTATAATAAATGCGTACGGAACCGATAAATGGCAACGTTTTAGTCAGCGATTAGCATTTTTGCTGGTGATGACGCATGTGATAAAGACAAGTGATGGACTGAAAACAAAAATATTTCTTCAGTGTTGTTTTTTTATCGCGGTTTCGCGAAGTCCAGAAGCGATTAACGCCAAAATGACCACGTCTTTGTCCCTGTATCCATCGGCCGAGGAGGATAAGTTCAACGTCCATACCAAGGCCAAGTCGACTGCATTGTTTGCCGGTAAAAATGAATTTTCGACAAGCTGCTTTCAAGATCGCTCGCCTTTGTCGTTGCCAAAAGACAATTTTCTGCGACCAGATAATTTGTGCACGATTGATGAGCGGCAACGAAAATTTTCAAGCATATAAATTATAAACTTACTCTTTGACGATAGTCGATAAAACCGTTCAGGGGACTTACTTGTAACGCGAACAAAATTTGTAATATTTTTTTCGTAAATGTAGCAAATATTAGTTTTTGTATCAATTTCTTAATGCCAGCAACCCGGGTTCTTATGACTAGTCTTTTCTCGCTGTTTATGATGTTTGCGAGTTTCAAGTTTATTTAACCTAAGACATATCGGCACGAGGTGAAGCACCTGAATGAACAAAAGCCGGGTGGGTATAATTTTAATCCTGATGTCACACAGCGAAGCGAGGTATCCTTATCATGTGTCCAAGTAGAAATAAGAGCAGATCCAGAGTTTTATTTAACTTAGGAAATGCAAATTCAATGAAATAAGAGATATGTAATCGTACGTAAGGGACCAATAATATCTGATTAACCGATCCGAAACCGGATTATACCCGGGTGCAGAGAAAAGGAGAAGATCATCGGCCTTGACGATGACGTCGAACGAACGTGATCCAATCGTTCGATTTCTCCCTCTACTTCTGTCCAAGGATGGATAATTGACTTGGCAACTGAAATGGCGTATCTTTGCACTTTCGATCGACACCCCTTTCATTTTCGTTCAAGAGCGGTTATTTTCTTTATAAGCACCCACGTCTATGTTTGAGATTTTATTCTGATCTAATTAACCAAAGCAGGAGAAAAATATATTTAAATCCGAGAATGCGTTCAATGTGGGGACTATCAACGTTGTAAAATTCCGTGGTATCTGGAGAGATTGGACTCATTGTCAGCTTGGTTAGAGGAAACATAAGCCCTGATTCATCCGGCGTCGCTGATGCATCGGTGAAAAAAGAGCCGACGACGTACTTGGGGTCGTTCACCTCTCAGTTCGGGTGCGGAGTTTAAGGACCCGCGGCGACGAGTCATTATCCTGAATGGTCGACAAAAAAGGCGAGACAGTCAGTCGGTGGAACGAGCAGGGAACGAGACCAAGTCTATTGACCGTTAGATTCGCCTGCACCAGAGGCCGTACGGTAAGTCAAGGTCGCGTACTCGCGAATTTTCGTCCAGAGTGGGTGGCACCGCTCGCCATGACTCCGATCAGTACGCATCCAACCCAGGAACGTGCCCAAAAAAATTTTTATTAACACTCACTTGAAAAATAATCTCTTTTCTCTTCTCCCATTGTCCATTTTCCTTTTTTTTCATATATCAAAAAGAAAATCTTCAAATATGAATTTGGCAAACAAAATTCAAAATGGATGAATATCTTTTGCCACTTATAAATAAAAATCCATTTCTATTTCTAAACAAGATTTAGAGCCATAGGTTATTTTGAGGCTCTACAATAAGATACAATTGGATCAAATTGAATTTAAAACTGAAGAAATAACTGGTCAATAAACTGAAAAACTCAGAAAATGACGTCCGTGTTGTACGTTCTGGCATCTGGCTTTGACAGGAATCACCGAGAGAATGTTACAATTTAAATTTCACATCGCAATCGCTTCAAACTCAAAGTGTGAGTTTAACTGTGGCCCTAAAATTTACGGCGCAAAATTCAAACTAGTTTTTTTTTCGTTTTTCGCGCTATAAGTAAAAAATTTCTATAAGAAATGTAAATTAAGAGTATTTTTTGATAATGTAAAGTAGGAGATCATTTATTTTTATTCGAAATTACTAGTCACGTAATTGAGAAAGGAACTTTGCCCATTTTTTTGTTTTGTTTGTAAATAGAATACTTTTACCAGAGACGGCCCTGGCGCACGCCCAGTGATTGCGAAGAAGGGGTAGACTTGGCTCGAAGGATAACGTTACCCTAGGGCAGGCCTATATCTCTCTTTCGCTCTTTCTCTCGTTTTCTTTCTCTCTCCTCTTCTCTTTCGCATCTCGTCTTTTCTTCTTTCTCTCACGCAATGTTGTGCGCAAATTATCCGACACACTCGACAGCTGCTACCGAGTGCAAATCAGCTGGTTTGTGCGCGGACGCTGGTAATATACAGTGTACATGAAAACATGAACGAATCTCCCTACCTAAAAAGCTCGATCATATTATTAACGACCAGCGCGGTTAAATATTACTATTTGCACCCACAATGTTCATTAGATTATACGCAAAACGCGAGGTGCGATTTCTTATTTCTCCGATGAGGAAGCAAATACTAGTGAACTCCATTGTATTTTAATCATAATTTTTTTTGCTAACTAATCATTAGCTTTAATTTATCAGTTAGCATTTTTTATATCGCATTTTCTATTACAATATATGTGTATTACATACATTTAAATAAACCTGTTGTTTAAGCTGACACGTCTCCTAAGATTAATCAAGTGTAAAACTATCAAAAACTTTTCCTTTGCTGTGAATTTATTTCTTTGTCGTCTAAGATTAAGGTGAAACTCATCAATATTGACTCAATATCAAGTAACTATTCTCCTACTTAGAGAGCAATTCTATTGTGAATCCCGACTCTGAATATATGTAATGCGCAACAGGTGTTACATCGTTAAATACGTTATGTAGGACAGAGGGTTACAAATCCAGGTTGCTATTCTATATGTTGAGAAAAGTTTGAACAAGTGTACAATAGCTATTAAATGCTGCTGCGTAGTTTCTCAATTTTCTCTTGAAGGCAGTCTACACTCTACAGGTCGCATCATCGGACCTTTTTCAGCCTTCGACCTCGTCGAGGTTCGCGCTGCAAGAAGCGAGGCGACTGGTTCGAATATTCGGTTCACTGCCAAGTGCCAAGAGATTTAGGACGCGAGAAAGCCAGGGAGCCAATCACGATCGCGATACCGATTCAAGAGAAAGTCAAAACGCCATTACTCGATGGAAGTTGAGCATGCGCAAAACGCACCTATGTTCATGTCGAAACCGCGATTGCATAATTGCACGGCTAATCGCGCTCAAGGATTAGGCGCGATTAGATCGCGGACACGGTCAAACTCTTTTTTTCTAACTCGTCAGTCGAGGTTTCTAAAGGGCCGATCGCCAATTAGAGCTATGGTGCATTCTTATTTTCTCAAGCATAAAAAACCGCCTAAATCCATTATCCATTACTTTCAAACAAAAACAAAAACTGCTCAGTAATATATTGACAACTCACGAAGCAGGACTTGAAAGTTGTCTCGAAAAACAGCCAGATTATGATAGATAGAAATAGAAGCTATAAGTATTCCAAATATTAATTTTCTCTTCAAAAATAATACAAAATAAAGATAAATAACTTTTGGTGCAAAAAAGAAGAAAATTTGCAATTCGCATTTCACGCCAGAATCATAAGGCAACACTGAAATAGAACCTCTCATTTGGATATTATTTTGGTGTGAAAGTTCAAAAGCAAAACATTTTTTTCACCATTTTTCAATTAAAAATGTACAGACCGAATATGTACAGCTTATCATTTGAAGTACCAAATACAAATGCTTGATGGGATTTAAAATGAGGGTTTTGAATTTCAGAAGGTATCTGCTGACGTAAACTCACAAAACTGGTCAAATTTACAGCGGATCGAAGTTTGAAACTCGTGCCAAGGGCACTTGGGAAGAAAACCGGGGATTATTTGATGACCTCGACCTTGCCATGAATCGAAATATAGCGCGACGTTGAACCTTTTCTCCTCGAAAAAAAAATCCATAAGGTGAGAATCATGGGTCTATAATTCCAAGCTATATTAATTCTCCATCGATCATTTTGTATAAAATAAAGCTTTTCATGGAAAAGGGGACTGTCATTCTATTCTCAGAGTTGACTTGATTATCTGATACAAAAATTTCGAATTTCGTGCCAGAAAATCTTAAGGCCACCCTTAAACATAACCTATAATTTTGGTAGGAAATCTAAATCGAATGATAATGAATCTGAAAATAATTAAAGGTCTATACATTTTTTCAACCAGGAAAAAATCGGAATTATACGATTGAAACATTTTTATTTTAAAAGAGTGATAAGAAGTTGTTTCCAAGGTGAAAGTAAGATTGTTGGAGGGTCGCTGTAACTTCTCGCAGTCTGTCCTTCGCCCTTGGAAATCCAAGGGTTAACGCACTCGTAAACTGAAGCGTACAAAGTTTGCAACTACGGCACTAAAAGCGAGCAGGATCGAAAATGTAGGGGAAGTATATCTATATCGAATTAAAACCCTTAAAGCACTTTATTATATCCCCCATTCTAGCTATTATACTCTTCTGAACATTCACCGTTATTTTCTACGATGTCGCTTTTTAAGGGACGAGCCTTCAAAAACTTTGCAACGCGTAAAAAAAGCATCGCTCCTGCTTTAATGAAAGCGAAACAAAAACAACACAAGACCTAGGGCAACGATTCCCCGTTTACGACCCACATCAACTCTCCATCGGCCGAAAATCGCATGTCCTTGACTCAGGAACGGTTCGACGCCGAGTCTCCGGATTAGTAATCAATAGACTTGTAGAAAGTGGTTTTTATATTCTCAAAAGAGAAGGTATTACATTTTTGTAAAATTTTGCCCCCCCCCATCCTGATTTTGTCGAATGTCCACTTTTTAAGACCCTCTGAACCCGAAAAACAGGTTTTTACGAAAGTGTCTGAATGTATGTATGCCTGTAAGCATAATTTATTTATCTATACGACTTTTTTCGGTGCATAGAAAACTAACATAATTATATCATTTTCAAAATAAAACACACAAAAAATGTCTGCTTAAATTAAAGTAAACAGAGTTCTGGGTAAAATAACCAGAAATTCTGATTAAAACAATCAGAAACAATCAGAAAAAGAGCTGCAAATTTATTGATAATCGTTTTACGATAGGATGCGCAGGTTTTGTTTTACTCGTCAAAAACAATATTAAAAATAACAACATTAAATTTTTGGCCAAACGACACAAGCTACAGAAAAATAATTAGACAAATGCTGTCCACTCAAGAACGAGCTACAAAATTGTTATTAATTATTTTTTGATGGGACGCGTAGTTTTTATTTTAATCGTAAAAAATTAAATTAAAAAGAAAATTAAATTTGGGACAACGACAAAAGCTGTGAAAAAAATGAATAGGCAAACGCGGCTCATCCAAAAAAAAACTACACATTTGTAATTCATCAATTTTAATAGGACGCGTAGTTTTTGTTTAAAAAAAAAGATTAAAAATAGTAAAATAATTTTGTTTTAAACGACACAAGACAGAAAAAAAATAATAGCCAAAAGTTGTTCGGCCAAAAAAGATCGATAGATTTTTTACTAATAATTTTTAGATGGGAAGAGTAGATTTTCTTCGATTCGCAAAGAATAAGTAAAAAAAAATTAATTGAAAAAAAAAATAGTGAGACGTTCTATGCAAATATAATATCGAGCGCGAAGCGCGAGAATTAAAAGTCGCGCGCCCGAGACGCGCTCAAACTTGGGAGTTCAGCGAGCAAAAAAAATATATGAAAGACTTAAGTAAATTCTAAAGAAATAGATCAAAAAGCTGTAGTATTGAATTCCTAAACATTTACTTCTGGAAAATATAATTTAGAGGGTCATACGTGCAAAATTTCGGAAATACTTATTATTAGCTTAAACTAATTGTTTTGACCTAACCCATTTCTCTTCTTTTGTACCTTTTCTTTTTATCTGTACTTTCTTGATTCTTTGAAGTCTTGGAACAGCTCGAAAGTACATACTTTTTAAAATTAAAAAATAACTAAGTTATATAACTCTCTGTGCCAATAATTCCGTTTTTTTAACGAAGATGGCTTCTTCTTTCAAGATGTTCTTTTTATGGTGCAATTTAGCTCATTAATAGCTCTAAAGTTCCATATTGTGAAAAAAATTAAATGCGTCAAAGTTAGACAATTCTATGTATCTCCGGTAAAATTCGAGTTTTGGCCCTTCTGTATCGGGACCCTTCATTTCGTAACTCTTAAAGCAAACAAATGAATCTTTTAATTTGAATCTCTTGCTAGAATAACCTCAAAGTTAGCAGTTTGTGGCGAAATTTAAATTGCGTACTTCCTATTTATATTTTGGAAGTTAAAAATACTACTTTTTACAACTAAAATATATTATTTAATGTAATGCATTTAGGTCTTTTTCAATAGTTTTTGTAGCTATACAAAAGAAGAGATTTTCTTGAACATATTTTTTGAAGTGACTTAAACAAAATACATTTATCACTGACTTTCTAGGAAGCAACTATCAAGCTCGTTTTAAATCGTTCCTAATGATCGTCGGTGAACTCAACGATGCAAGGTCGACGAGAACAGAAAATGAACGTGGATCTGGTTGTTTCGATAAGTCTACACGTGTTACGCCAGGGCCGCGCACGATTATTTCAAAATCCAGGCTCCTTTAAAATACTAAAGACTCAAAAATATGTTTAAAGAAAAAAGTTTGAGGGCATATGATACCATATGAGCCATATAAGTTTCCTCTACTTATTATCCACAATAATAAATACTTTTCGCTGAAAAATGAAAATCGACGTCTGGGGCACTCTTATAAAAATTTGCTAGTTCGATTAAACAAGAGTCAACTGTTTCGAATTTTTTTCAAAAAAGAAGCGCTTCCCGACGTCCACTTGCATAATCTTTACCATTTCCCAAAGCTTCGAGAGAAAAAATGTATTATTTACACAAATACTTTATTAAAGATTGTTTATAGGATTACAGGGGAGTTTTTGAAAGAGCTGATTCGATTAAAAGCTCTGGGGCCTATTATGCACACAGGGCGCTGACAATATTAAAATTCAGCCCTGACCTCGCACTCTTTTCAGCGACACGTGGCACTCGTGCCTAATAGTTCCCTGGTACAACCATGCAAATAAAGAATAGTACGATGTAAAATATCAGGTAAAAGTCCAAGTTTCACAATGGAAAATAAAAATGTTAATAGATTAATAACGCAATGGAAATTACCACAGATAAGATCGATTTTTTTACTCTAGCTGGCTTTAGTAATTTAGTCTGACAAAGGAATATATCTCAAGGTTTCTTTTTTGTTTTTATACATAAAGGGCTATCCTTTAACGAGGATTCCATGGAAACATTTTTGCAAACTGGATGAAAAGGTATTAAGCAATTCGTAAAGTTACACGTACGTACGTTGCTCGCGAATGAAAAGTTACTCGAACGAACGTGAAAAACGACCACGGCGCACGTACTAGTAGAAAAAAATGCCTTTGACTTGCATAATATATTGTCGTGCATGTCCGTGGATGAATGAAAGAGCAAACACCTATACTAAAATGAACGACAGTTCGCCACTTTCAGAAAAAAATCTGTTTGCCGAATGCGTTTCAAATTTCAGTGTATTGGAAAATAAAATTCCAACTCTTCCAAAAGAAAAATTAAATTTATAGAATTTGGTTTCGGATTTAATACAAGTCGGTGAGAATCGACAACGTGATCAAGTCAGCGAATCAACTTTTTATATTCACTTCGCAGTGAATAAAACTGTTTGCGGATCGAAACTGGTTTTGCTTTTTTCCCGAGTGAAGAAAAAGTGAACACATTGATTTTTATTAGGGAGAGCTGGATTTATATTTAATTTCCGAAAAGGATTCGTGTTTGTTTTAAATTTGAGGACATAATACCGACTAAATTATAGGTTATGTTTAAACGTGGCTTTCATATTTTCTGACCTCAGATTAAAAATTCGTTTACAACATTCGTAGTCGACTAGAAGCGACTCTTGTATCCTCTATATATATTAAATATCATAAAGTTGAGGCAAACATAGAAATTTAAAGGCTGAGGCAAAAATAACGGCGTCATCTATCACGCTGAAACGTCATGGGGGTCAAACAATGCACGCGTGTGCGACTGCTACGACAGTCATAATTACGTAATCGTCGAGCGCTGTTATCGTGTGTCAATTGTCATTAACGAGAGAGACGACGATTTATAGAAGAGACAGGAGGCTGTGCGGTGGAAGAAAGGAAAACTGGAATGGAGTAAGGTGGGTGGAGCGTGAGGAGCAAAGGTTACAGTAAATGGGGTGGGGTGGGTAGGAGGAAAAAGAAGGTGGGGGAGGTGCACGAGCACGAGGGAGGCTTATGCCAAGCATTTCCTACGAGCGGAACGTCGGTGTCATGGTCGCGAATCATGCTGAAATCCACGTTGCATCTTATCAACCCGGCTTTTAATTATTAAGTAATCATCACCCAATAGTAATTAATAAAATAAAAAATTTCCATTTTAATTTATTGCTAGATTCTCATCTACAATTTTACACGACCTCCGATTTTGAGATGAATGCTGCGCACAATACGAATAAACGGAAAAATTAGTGATTGAAAAATGCATTGGCTGACAACCATTCTATTTATAAACCCAAAAATTAAAATGTCAGAAATTAGGAGTATCGTCATTGGAAAAAAATTGGATAATGAGTCGATCAAAACTCACTCTAAGGGCGCTTTTCAGTCAAAATTTCGATGACCCCAATTACGATCAATTAGGACCCCAAATATTTTTTCATTAATTATGATTGGGGTTTTCTTTCAAAAAAATTTTTGAAGTAATCAGTCGGACTTTTTCTTGTCAAGGTTATAAATGAAGATATAGTAATTTTCAACTTGATGGTGCCCCTAGTACATCCTTTTAATAAGTTGGACCATTATAGTTTTTTTATTAGTATTTAAAAAAAAAAGTATAAGTAGAATTCTTATTTTCGAGTATGGTTTAATTGTCTTGCGCAAGGGGTCGGTTGTAATTCGGGGGCAGAATTAGTCTTTTCATAAAGTGCTCTCTTTTATGTGAGAGTCTAAACTCTAAAAGTAACGAAAATAAGCTTGCGCATCGCAGCTCTCGTACTACAAGAGCTCAGATTCTGTGTGCTTCGACCAAGGCCGATAGTGAGCTCATCTTTGCATAACCCGACCTAACCGTTGCTGAGTTAAGCCCGCTCCAGTATAGTATCGCATCCTTTGGCAAATTTTACCCCTATTTGCAATTTGAATTTCGCACCAGAATCATAGAGTCAAAATAAAACATAAACTACAATCTTAGGTTGATTCTGGTACGAAATTTAAAGGGCAATTTTTTTGACACTTTAAATTAGTTTAAAAAAGAATTGATCAAAAATTCGAATCAGCTGTTCATTTCTGAAGAGCCGGCTGTTGCCGGGTAATACAATGTATGCGACTGTGCACGCGAATGACGAATTTATGCAACGCTTATTACGTAACAGCTAGGAACGTGTCACAATACAGATGTGTGACAGCGTCCGATAAATTAAGTCTTGTGGAGCCAACTCCCTTGACAGGGAATCCAGAAAATCTTCTGATGATTTTATCCAGTCACTGGGCCTTGACTTTTTTCTACCATCGATTATCTTTAGGCCGGACAACTTCGAAAAAAGATGCAATTTTCAAAGAACGTCGTAGAATATTCAAATCAAATAATTTGTTTTCTAAAATGGGACTTAAAATGTTTAGTTGTTTCCTGTAGATCAAATGGAACGCTATTTTAACCTAGCCAGGGCCGTCTAGTCTAAAAGATAAATGGTGATTTTCAACACGTAAGTACTCGAGCAATGATACTTTGTCTCTTGTCATCATTTTGATTACTCTTAAAAAAAATCATCGGAAAATCTTCATGCCGATGGTATAATTCGCTGGAAAAAAATTGAAGTAGGCTACCCTCTCTTTAAACTCCGAAGATGACAATATTATAGATCAGAATATTCTTCAATTCTACAACATCAACCCTGAGAGAAGTGCCGGATCTCTGACTAACCTCGAAAACACGCGAAAAGCTTTTTATTACTTGAAGTACATAGCTAGATCATAGGCGGAACTGGAAATGAATCCTCCGCGTGGGGCGATCCCGCATAGATAGTATTTCGCGCGCGTGCAGTCAGGGCCGCTGTGACCTTAGCTCCCCCTTCCCCTTCCCAAACCTATCATCGTTCTCCGCTGCACCCGCTACCGGTAAATGCAGTCGCATCGGCTATGAAAACCTGGAAAACCGGGAGGCGGTGCGGTAAGAGGAGGGACACGTGCCACCAGTGACGTCATGTTCTAGGTAATGCATCGCACTTTGTCGCGTAGCACATGCGCATTACTACTGATGACCCCCACTCCCCTGGGCAATATCACCAAGTTACCGGCAACACGATCCAACACGCGCTGCTATTCCTAGGTGCATCCTATCTAGAACAGCCAAAGCCTCTATAAAACGACAGTTACGAAATACCGTGAACAACTGGGCAGAAAAGCTGAAACGGGGCGTGAATCTTTTCACAATGATATATTAAAGTTTGCATAATTAAAAGCCTGTAAGTCATGCAGAGAAATAGATTTATTGAAATATTAATGAGGAATATGCCTGCAGGAGGATTTAACGATATGAGAGAACTTTTAGAGTCCACTTTGAATTTTAATTTTGCGATGAACCCTCTGAAAATAGATGTTTATGGTCCAATCA
Organism: Belonocnema kinseyi; assembly: GCF_010883055.1. Taxonomy (NCBI): domain Eukaryota; kingdom Metazoa; phylum Arthropoda; class Insecta; order Hymenoptera; family Cynipidae; genus Belonocnema; species Belonocnema kinseyi. Next base: position 43,869,358 of record NC_046665.1, read on the forward strand.
TTTTTGAATTGGATCCTCGGGATGGTTCGGCTAGAGTAAGTAAGGCGAGAGTGTATTCCGGGTTGTATCGAAAGAGATTTCAGCACGAGTTGAAACTCGTGTAAGTAGAACGCGAGGTCTATAAATAAATTGGGCACGGGTGAGCTTATTTCCGTGGTCCCCCGGCTCCTGCTGCAGCCCCGAATTGGATCTCAAGGAATCGATTTTTAAAAACTTTTTTTACTTTAATGGGTGAAATTTCCTGCTGATCTGTACAAGGTTATCCGACACGAGCTTTTTTACCTTCCACGACCTTAACTCTTGCCATCATTTATGTCCCGTAGCGTACGGTACACGTGCGGTTGGGTATATGTCTGCCCTACGCATGCGTAAGTGTATGCGTGATAAATTAGTGGATTGGGGGGGGAGTGGTACGATTGCGCAGAGGGTTGGTAGACTGCAGGGGGAAAGGAAGTAGGAAAGCTCGTT
>NC_046665.1:43869835-43871482 GCF_010883055.1 Belonocnema kinseyi
CCCACTCCTCTCGCGTTCTCTTTTTCAACACATGGATTGAGCACCCCACTCCCTTGCACCCACAACACAACCGGTGCCCACCGTTCATGGACGCAGATATGAGAACGTCACGCCTCCTAGAGTTCCAATGCAACCGAATCAGCGCATTGTACATCCCACGACATTAAAGGAAAGGCTCGAATAAAATTAGGTCTCGTTTCAGAATTGAGGACACCGAAAACAGAAAGACAAGCCACATTTATTTTTTAGTTTTTTTGTTTAATTCTATTTTAGCCCTCGAATTTTATGCTCGCTTTAGACGCGCCCGAATATTTTCCATATCTATTTAAAGAAATTTAATAAATTTCTCTCTTAAAGCAATAGAACCAGTAGGTTAAAAAATCGATATTTATTTAAATTTTAATTCTATTTACCGATAAATTACGATGAAAAGAATTTGGGATTTCCGTTTTAGTGTTACATACAGTATTTTTAAAATCTGGTGTTTGAATTTACATACATAGAACTACAATTTACAGAAAAAGTTAAAATGCAATCTCCTTCTTTCTTTATTATTTCAAAATTATTATTGGTGCAAAACGTACTTTCAATTAATGGAAACAAGGTAACACCATTCGCGTAGCGAATACAATGGAGACCTTGAACGATGTAACCTCCTAGAACCTAGAGCTCGCAAAACTTTTCATGGCCAATCGTCCACTGGCAAGTTTACTGCCGGCATGTGCGGAATTAAATTTGTTTCTTTATCCCTCGACTGCTGACAATTCTTGAAAAATGCAGGTCTCACAGTCAGTAGAAAAGGGAAAGATAGGAAATATTCTCAGAACGATTTCCTCGAATTATATAACTGTTTTCTCATTGCAAATCTTTTAAGGTAGAAATATTTTTACATTAAAAGAATGTCTAATTTGCGTTTTTTTTAAAGATGAAGCAAACGACTGAAAAATTGTAAATAGGGGAAATTTTCGAAAACAAGATACTTCAGGAAATCAAAAAAATGGAAAACTATGGGAACTGAACATTTTTTTAAACATGCTAAAAATACAATTTTGCACTCACCTCATTGCTTGTAGTGTTTTCAGAGTTAGGGTTCGATTCAATCAAATCCCGGGTGGGCTTGGACCGAACCTGTAAATGCCAAGCCACGGTGGCTGGATGAATCTCATCATTATGTTCCTGTGTTCGCTGTGAAAAGGATGGTGCCAATTATGTAATGTGTTGTGTGTGTCATTCGGAGAAATTTTAAATATTATTCATGCGACATAAAATTCCGAAATTTCTTTTTTATTCCAGAGATTAGCTTGCAATATTTTCCCGTATTTAAAAAATGAAACAAAAGAAAAGTGGGAAAATAAATTGCGCTTTTTCATAAAATGCCAGAAACAAACTTTTGAAAAAAGCGATACACGATACTATGACATTTATTAAAATAACCATGAACTTTCAAAGTAATTTACCGATAATTGAGTATTTCAGACTTGAATATTAAGGTTAATTGATGTAGTCATTTTTCGGAGTAAAGTAATAAGAATGAATTTAAAGTGGAATTACTTGAACGTTTGCAATAATTCCTGGAGGCAGGCCCGTAGCCAGAAATTTGGTTTGGGGGGTGCCCAAAACGTAGTTAAAAAAATTTTAGGGGGGGGG
>NC_046665.1:43871582-43885287 GCF_010883055.1 Belonocnema kinseyi
CCGCCGGGCCCTACGGCTGGCTACGGCCTTGCCTGGAGGTTACTCAATATAATATATTAAATTATAAGGGATACACAGACCAGTATTTATCAATTATTAGTGGTGATAAATTCTAATTAATAGTACGTGGAAAAATAATTTCCAAAATGTATTTCTAGAATTCTTTATCAATTTAAGAATTTCCAATTTTTCACTTCAAAACAATAAATGTTTTTATTCTTCTGTGATTTCTTCTGGGCCAAATTTTATGAACATCAGACAATATTGAGGAGCTTTAATTTCTGCATCCGTCAAAGCAGCCTCTGCTTAATTAACATCAGTGAGAATGATAAAAGCGACGATGTTACACAATTGCACTGACACGCTAAGCCCGCAGCAACCTTGAAAGGAGCGCGTGTGAACTTAACTATTTTGTAATCCCATTCAAAGTCGCTTTCCATGGGAGGGTGCAGTCCCCACCCAATTTAAAGGCAAGATTAAATTCTGGACTTCTTTCATAGACTTGTAATATATTCCGAATTTTCATATTCAAGAATATTTCATGTCACATCTTGAGAAATAATTTTTTATTTATTCCTTGATATATGAAATATAGAATATTTCATTTAAGCTAATAAGACTCAATGTATTGACGCATTAATTGCAATCGTTATTCTTCCTTTTATAATTACGACTTCTAAATGTCAAGTACGTCTGCATCGATTTCTCAATTAGGTTAGTGGGGCTTAATTACTCTCTTTAAAGCTCAACATTCCACGAAACAAGCTCTCAATTTTTATTTCGATTATAATTGCTAGTTGTACATTTCACTCTTAGAATTTACATTTAATACGTAAACTTTTTAGCTTTACCTCAATTTTTTGGCTTCTTAATTTAGTTTATAATTTTCTTTTAGCATGATTTCCTCTCGTTTCATTTTTCAAAAGTTGTGAAGTGCAATCAAGATTGCCGGTAAAAACGGTAATTGCATCTGCGGATGGGTAAAAAGTTTGACAAGTTTTTAAGCAGTGTTTCATAGTTGAAGCTAGACCTGGTTCTCTCGCTGTAAAAAATGCATATGGCAGCGCAGGTGCCAGTGGGCGTTACACTTACACGCACGAGAAACGGTAAATCAAGCCTAGACGATGCTTATCGGCGACTTAGACTGGTTTTCTCTTTCTCGAGTGCCGATCGTTCGGTGAAAATAGTGACAGCGCTTTCGATCGTTTGGTAACGGTCTTGGAACAAAAGTGGAAATAATTCTCTGACTTTCAATTTAACAATTGGATCCAAAACTAAAAACATTTTTTTAAGGGACAACTCTCAAAGTGCTAACCGCGCCCCATTTGCTCAACGACACTAATCGGCGAAGCAATTCATATTCATTTTTAGTTTTTATTTCCAAACGGAGAATAAATTATGATTCTCGAAAACCAGAATTCATGTTAAGAATCTTCTAACTCTTGAACCGGCCCTGACCGGCCGGCTTTTCCGAAGTCCTCTCGGTAAGTCAAGTGCCAAGTGCCGCGTCCTCGAAGAGTATCATACACGTGCGGTGACGTAAGCCTGAGAGACCAGCCAAGGAATCACAGTGTGTAAACTCGAAGGCGGCGATTTTCCTCATTTCGTAACCTACGAGCTAACTTTAAAATCCCCCGTTTCCCTCCGGCTCCCTTAGGCTCTTAATGACGCTCTGAAGGAAGCTATTTCCGTCCTATTCGAGGGAAAGTTGCACCTGTCTCCTTTTATAACTTGATCTAATTACTTAAACTTGTGAAATAGAAATTCTCTGCTACGATCGTAAGCCGCAACTACAACAAGATCTTCAATTTCGAAGTTATTCTGGCGCGAAATTTAAATGGCTAGATTCTCTTTTTCCATTTATGAATTCCGAGCAAATGCACAAGACAAACAGTAAGTCATTGTTTCGATATGGAATACTGCCCACGAGTCTTTTTCAATATGCCCGAAACACAAAAGTAATGTGTACAAACACACATTGCGTTCAGTTTTAATTCACAGGAAGTGGATTGTACTTTTTTTAAACCGATAAAGCGATAAGGCAATAAAGAATTGGAATAAGTCTTTCGTTTGCGACAATAGAATTCTGATTTGTGATTTGAAAAAAAAAAAATGAACTTCGGCTTACCTTTTTCTTGCGGGGATTCACATCATCCAGTTCCATATAATCAGAGACGATTCCTTCATCTGGGGTTACACCTGGAACATATCGTTTGGGGCTATGCTCTGCAGTGTGAACTTGTTTAGACCAAGTATTTGCGTTGTTGGAACGTGCATCCTCGTAAATTGGCGGACTTGGAGTGCCAGTTCTCCAAGAACCACCGCTACTGCTGCTGCTGGAGGCTCCACCAACTCCTGGTGATCCAACGACGCCATTTTCATGTACACGCCAGGAACCTTAATTGAAAAAGAAAAAGTAACCGGTCATCAAATCATTAATTATTCTGAAACGGCTACTCGATCCAGGCCCTCAATTGTTCGACCCCAAAAATGAACACCTGAATGATGAATAATTTTGCTTATTATTTCCTGAAATTGCGAAATTTTATCGAGTATAATGGCCACATAAACAAATCGCGATTGAGGTACTTCGTGCTCTTGTAATATTGTTTTGATGCAGCACTTGCCCCGGGGACGAGAAAGCGGTCGAGTTTCGTGAGCCAATCACGAAAAACCCTTCTAATGTTTTATTTCTGTTATCAACGCTTGAGTTATTGCCTCTCTTGTTGGCCCAACTTCGAGAGTTAGTTCTTAACTTTGATTATGTTTAAGGGAAATTTCAAACTTGGAGAGAATTAGTTTCTTCTAAGCTTCAATTTAAAATCTCAAAGGAACTTAGACGGGAGAAGTTACACATTTGGTAAAATCAATTTTCCATGTAGTTAAATCAATAAAAGGAGATGCGAGTTTATCACTTTAGTAAGTTTTTCAATCTGAGAGTGTATTTGCGATAAAATAGAATCTTGGTTTTTGCATGATTCATAGACCAAAGACTCGAGGTCATAGAACTTTGGACCAAATGATGTATTCGATGCACTGTGCGAGACAGAGGAAATGCTTCTAAATTACTTTTTATAAATCTCTCTTAGAATCCAGAACGCAAATTCTGGAAATTATAATTTTACGAGAATCTGATACAAATGCAAAGCCTTAATTCGACTTATAAATTATGAATAAAAGAAGCCTTGCACAATTCACAATGGATTTTAATATCAATTTGTCTCGAAAGAGTATCTCGTCCATGGCGAGCAGGAACGGCATAAATCAAGCAGAAAAAAACGGAAAATTGTCAAGTGAAAAATTACCCACGTCACGTCTCGATTAGAGATGTTTATGAAAATCAGTATACAATTTGATCGGTGAGTGGCAAACAAGAATGTTAAAAAGCTGAGACAAAAGCTTGTTTTCAATTATGGAGGTTTTTTGCATGTCATATACAATTCACGTGCAATCATAATTGATACGGCAATCTTTATAAAACTAGTCTCAGATTGTTACGTCATTTTATCGTTACATTATTTTATATTACTCAAGCATTGGAGATTTATCTTTTTAACGAGCGAATAACTTTTCAGGACAACAGATCTGTTCTGTTTTTCGTTTTAAAATACAGAGTATTTCTCATGCAAAGCTTTTCAATTAAATTATAAAGAATCCGGCACAACATGTAGGAAAAAGAAGCATCACCTGAAGCATCAGAAAGGCGAACTTGACCTTACTTTGACCGAAAGGACATTTGCATACATTTTGTACGGGGTCATTTGGCAAAAATACTCACTGTAATTTCCATCGCCTTGCATCGGCAAGGGCTTCTGGATATTTGTGCAAGTAGTCTGTGCACGTCCCTGGGACAGAGAAATGAGCCACTTAGCAGCATCTTCTTCACAGATTCCAGTTTGCTCTATGTGACATGATCCAGTCTCTTTGTGGCAAACGTGAATTTCAACATTGTAGTCATAATTTCTTTCAGAATCAGTGCCGGAGCTTGTTCTGCGTTTTCGATTTCTGCAACAAAAACAAAACAAACTCATTAAAGAAAATATCTAAACTGAAAAAAGTAGTCAAAGACCTCTTTCTATAGAAAAAAAACTTTCCACAGTGACAGTGAATTGCGTGTCGTATCTATTATTCCACCATGGACGTGAACTGTGTAAAAAATCATTTCTGAAGAATCTTTTTATAGGAAGGATCATTGACGTATTATAAATGCAAGGCACGAAAAAATTGCCATGCTCAAAAAATTTTCGGGCCAATCTCCTCTGCTCACGTATGAGTGTCTAATGTTCAATGCCGAATTCACATTACGTCAGCGTTAGAAGTGAAGTTCTAATGTCAAGGACAAACAACAACTCATTTGAAATTGTGGCATTTAAACAGAAGTGGAACCAACATTTTCTTATTGTATTTTCCAATAAAGTTCTTCAGGGTATCAGTTGTGCTTGTAGTAGTTAGCAGGAAGTAGTTTGTTTTACCTGGACCAAGACACGTTAACCCTGTTGATATATTAATCTGAATAATGGTCCCCGTAGTAACGTTCTCTGGATCATTCAAATGTTGTGAGTAAATAACTTAAGGGCAGGCTCGTGCATTTACGACCTTACGCGTACGACAGTGACGACCTACATTCTCCCTAAAGTTATTAGTGTCACATTTCCCGTTAGGCGATTAGACCTCACCGCTAGATAGACTCCCCTACGCACTTTCACACAAACACTTTTCGCAAAGTGCAGTACAAGTGTTCCGTTATATCATGGGATCATAGCCTTCACGTTCACGGCCTGGAAACAATTTGCAACTCAAGAAAATTAATTCCCGAGGAAGAAAATGTTTCATCTTTATCTTCATAAGCAAGTTTTTAAAGGGAGGGTTGGTCGGAGTTAATTATAATTTTAAATTAACCTCACAATAATGCATTTTTATCCGCAATCTTAAATAAAATTATTTTAATCATGTGCTAAATCGTAAAATTAGCACATGCAAGAAAATGAAGAAATATCAGAGTTTTTGAATTCAAAACTTAACGCTATTTTTTTCTGGTGAAACAGGATTGACCGACACGCAAGAACGCCGCGTTAGAGTCGAGGTAGGAATACCAGGTATAGTTGCAAATCACTGGACTTTCCGAGAAAACGTTAAGGCTTGCACCATAATTTCCTATCCTCTTTCTCAACTTTTTTTTTAGTTTGCACCATCTAGATATCAACCAATCGATATTCCTAACTACTTCCTTGGTACTTATCTCTCACGCATTTTGAAGCTGAGAAACAGATGAATTGGTTGATTAGAAATAATAATAGTTATACTCGGAACAAAGAAAATAATATCTGGATTTTATTGAGATCTTTTTGCTTCAAGGATCGCAACAATGAAATGATCACCTCGAACTAAAAAATCTGAAAGACTGAGAGGAAAAATACCTTGCCTTAAGAGTTTAAATCTGAGGACATTGAGCACGAATTACAAAACGAAGAATCGCAAGGCCATTACTTAACCGTTCCGCCAGGAACGGTACATCATGAGTTGAAAGTGAAACCACCATGATGCCATGTTTCGAAACTATCACATCCGGCATGTTTTGAACATCGTGGACCTCATTTATAATTTCAAAACTCAAATCAAAAGAAGATCACAAAAAATAACCAATTTTTAAGACTGAACATGAGCAAAAAGTACAATTTGTTCCGTGAATTCAATTTTTAAACTCATAAACAAACCAATTTTTTCCAAGATTTGGTGCTCGTAAACTTTAAAATGAAGAGTGGAAAATAATCCGTTCTTGAAGGATGGAAATGCACTCAAGTGAGAATGTTGAAAAAATTGGGTCGCGAGAAGCGAGATTTCGGTGGTTCTTTTTCGCCTTGTTTCCTTTCGTTTTGCAGCAGTCTCACGTTCTCGCCGGGATTTTAATTGACGCACTTGTTCAGCGTTTTTATTCTGTGGCATTGGGCTTTTCATCAAATTATTGCGGGTGGATTGCTCGTTTAATGAAAGCGCCTCATATTTCTAAAAACAAAACGGATAAAGTGTCAGTTATTAGGAGGTTTAAGAACAATAGGACAGTTCTTGCAAATAAACATAGAGCTTTAAAAGGATTGTAGAAATAAATGAGAAGAAAAATGCTACTTATAGGCTGGAACTCGAAAGTGCAGAAACAATACGAGAACATCGGTCCACTCCGATAAAACGAAAACTTCTTGATTTTTATCAAGAATTACCTAATTTAGCAAAGCCCATAACTGACCTAGGCAACAGAAACAGTAGATCACCCAATCCGAAAAGTGAGAAATGGCACGCAAACTCGATATAGAAGAAACCGAACATGGAACGGAATTACGCCGTTGAGCTACACGAGGAAATGGAGAATATTTTTTTAGCAGCCAGAAATCCTGAGTGTTGCGGAGTTTCAGTTGCAGGAAGATAATAGAGGTGAAATAGCGACTGAACAATGGCGAAGGGAGTAGGTAAATGTTTGCAATTTATTTCTCGGTTTGGAAGAGGACACTGTGCGTGTAAGCAGTTAACCTAAACCCTTCTAAGTTGTCCAATCGCATTGTATCCCTTTGATTAAAGAGCACGAGGTCAAATGACGTAGGTATACAACCTGCCTACATGCCAAGACGCCGTATCCACCGTTGCACGGCTATGGCTACCTACCGCACCGCATTGTCAACTTTAAAGAATGTTCACCTACGCCTGCCCGAAGTCTCCTTTTACGCTATAAGTAGTCTTATAGTCATAGACAATAGGGAACCGGCTGACCTTTAGCGTAACCCCAGGCTAAGCTAACATAGCCTAACAAAGTTAGTTTTTGAGCACACGTGTGTCCTCAAGTCACGGATGAAGGAAATCCGATGCAGTCTTTTGTTGAATGGAGACATCTTGAAACGATGTCCAGATTCTGTGATGGTATAAAATGCAATTTGGGGCCGACAAAGCGTATAGTAAGTAGTAACACAGTTTTCCATGAGTAGAACGCGCGACGACCCAGTTACCCGGGGATCCCGCTCGAAATACGAGCTGACACGTTTCGCGACCTATATACCCCCTATGCCATTCGCCCAAAAAGATGACGCGGAAAGCAAAACCTCGAGAAAATCGATTTTGCAGTTGGCAACAGTGATCGGGAACAAGCCTTCGTCTTTCTACATCTAATCTCTTCCGATTTTACTTCTGTAACTACAAAAAAAAAGGTTGCTCTAATCATCAGCTGCCTAACAATATTCTATCTGCAATATTCGACTATTGCTATAAGAACAATAAGTTTTGCCAATTGACAGATCCAGTTTTCATCCATTTAAATTAGACTTATTTCGTTATTCACTAGTTACTAGAAAAAACTCGATCACTAAAGAAGGTTTATTCCATTTTACTGTTGCCTATCCACCCATAAAACTGTAAACCAACAGGCCGAACATAAAACTACAATAGAAGGTCTATTACGGCTACATCTTAGTGCTATCAGCAACATTTTTACTGCAGTTTGCAACGAGTTTACTGCCCTTTCGTAGAAACAATTACTTGACTGTAATGCTTACTGAATACTGATCTTCAAGAAGTACCTCTATCAGATATTACTTACTCGATTCTAACCAATCTAAGAGTCCTTATATGAGATCAGATAGAAGTACATTTTCATATATGGCAATTATCTGATAAGAATCGAACACCACCTTTAAGTACAAGCTCATCAAGAAACGTTCAGCATTTAGTTTCAGTTGGTCGATTCTTAAAGCCTATTTGTCAAGATTTTCCATCCTTCATCTTTTCTTGTGAAACGTTGTCACGATGATGACGGGGATGTTCAGTAATGGTATACATGCCCGGCGATGCACAACGCTAGATCAACATCAACAACGGAGTACCTAAGATTGAAGAAATCGCCAGGAGATGATGTTGTAAGTGAATCAAAAGGTCAAAAGAAGGATTATTAAAGGAGAGCTTCTCTTAACATCCTATTAGCCAATCTTCTCAAAGACTATTTTCCAATATTAAATTATATGTAAATGATAATAATTTCTTGACTATCTGGTAATTAGAATTAATTATTTGCTTTGCTTTACTTTGCTATTAATGGTGCATTAACATGAAAATGACCTATATTAAATGAACGAATCATGCTACCAACCTGTTGTACAATGTGCATCTTGTAATTCTGGACTCTGTAGTGATACCAGTGCAAACGCCCACGATGTCTTTCGTAATCAAATCTCGTGTCATTAAACCAATGTGACACAATAGAAGGCCACAGTGGGCGTTCGTATAACAGGGAGAATTTTTTGTTAATTTGACTGTAACAAACAGTCTTGCAATTGTAATCCATTGTCCAAGCCATAAAGAAATACCTCACGTTTCGACAATCAGTTCTATTATCTCCTACTGATCCAGAATCTAATCCAGTTTCTCTTTTTCCTTCTCAAAAGATTAATTCTAACTTCATTCTTCCTCCCTGAAGATTCTAGTTAATATGTGGTAGATTTTATTGGCCTTCCTAACAACATGCTCTACAACTTGCTTAATTTACAAGATATCTTTCACACATTAGCAAAATCCAGACGCAAAATTACCATGAAAAATACCAAATTCTAACACAACAGGATTAGCTGATAAAATTCTACATAAAAAAGGTTACATGACATTAATAACAGATTTGGGTAGCTTTACTGACAACGCCCAGGCGCAAAAATACTGGAGAACATAATTGATGTATCTATCGCAGCGAATAATAGATAAGATTTTTCACTTTTCTTAAGGGCATACAGAAAAAGCATAGAATGTGCGGGGCTTCCTCGAATTATGTAAGAGTAAAATGTCTCTGGATAGAGAAAAATGATCGTGGTTTCCAGAGAAGAACATGAAAGAATAAAGGAAAGACGATTTCCTCTTAGTAACATGGTGAATAATGGGGAGCATTGACCCAGTTTCAGCGCCATCCGGGTTAGGGAGTCAAATACAGAGTCTATTTAACCCATACAGGTGTACTGAAGTCGAACGACCTGAATCGAGCGACCCGATTTCCGTCCGTACGACCCGGAACAACCTAGTTTTGAGTCCAGTGCCGAGGGCTCCAATTTCAAGTTCGAAACACGCTATATTCCACTGTTAATGTAGTTTCGCTGGAAGGGTATTCATAACCCATTTCACTATTTCCTCATTAGTATTCCTCATTTTAAACTCTTGACAATGAGCTATACAACTTTATTATTTTCAAGGATTGCATTTCCCACATCAACAACTGTCTTAAAACAGCAGTGTTACAAGGCGTGAGAATTTTGACCCAATGCCTTATGTGTTCAACAAGTCAAAATAATACACCATCAACAATTTTAATTTTCATATACAAAAAAGACGGTAGCAAAATGAAACGTCAGTCATAAACTGCATTCTGAATAAAAGATACCAAAAAATGTATGGTGAAAGCGAATCGCAACTATCAAATAGATGGTGTGGAAAGGTCGTCCGAAGGTCGCAATGCACACGAATATGCAGAACGTCCTTCGAGGCGATAAGAAAAACTCTTCGAGCGCGATACACTGTTTCCAACACACTGAACGTTCCTATAATACATATCGACACGTGGCATTGAGTTTGTGTTAGTACACGTGCAGTTTAGCTATAACGTTGCCTGCACTCGACCCATTGTCCCAGTTTCCGCACTGGACGGAAAGCAGGCGCAGAAGGAACCCGCCACCACTACCACAACTCACCGATTAGAGCCATCGCCTCTAGGCCTGAAACCCAAACTTACTACTACCCATGCATTCACTATCACTGACTTCAGAATCAAGCTATGGGCAAGAAAAGCACCCTCATGCCCTATATGCCCCTTCTTCTTCAACACGTAGGGTCGTTGCAGTTTCGATGTGAGTTGAGAGCTAATTATCGAGATAGAATCGTCTGCCAATGCTGCTTCAATTGCAATTAGCTGATTGACGTATATGTAGATTGATTGCTTAACGGGTATTGAAAGAAACCATCAATAATATATCAACAATTCAAAATACCGAAAAGACTAATCAACATCATAAATATTTTTTCCCCACTTCCAAAATCTAAAAGTACATCTAAAGAATATATAAATACATTTCAGACCTAAGGAAAAGTTTATAAACGTATAAAACCTTGCCTTTCAATTTAGCCCAAGAACACTTAAACCCCCTGTAATTCGACAGTTGCTAATTACTGTAGAGAAAGTTGTAATTTTCTCTTTTCACAATCTATCTTCCTAGGATAATTGATATAATCACCTTAATTATACTTTATTCGACGCATAATTTTGCAGTCTTTCTAGCATTCATACAGAGTTTTTATTAACGTCTTCTGCGTAATAGTTGAAAAAAGCCTTTAATATATAGGGTTTTGTTGGATATATTGCAAAGGTAAGCGTGCCTTAATCATTCTCCTGCATGAGAAGAATGTGGCCTATGTCCATTGTCCACTTACTTAAAAAGGAGAATATAGAACCATATTTTTGAATTGGTTAATGGAATAATCTATTCTGCCATTGGGAAAATTAATCGATAATAATGAATAGCCTTAAGTAAAAAATTAAGAAAGAGTTGTACTTAAAAGGTAGAGAGGAAAAGATGGGAAGAAACTTGGCTCTGTGTACCTGACCCATTTTATCTGCCACGAGTCTGCCTCTTGCTGTACGTAGCTGTATCGATCGACCCCGATCCGTGGCCCCAGCCTGGCACCGAGCGACCCCACAATTTGTCATTCCACCCCGCGTCCCTGCATGGCTGCTCCAACCGACGCTTACACATGCCATGAGACTGCTACCATTTTCCCTGTGTGGCTTGTCTGGAGTTTAGAACCGAAACCATGCGAAAACACTGGCCGCAAAAAAACAAAAACCCACCAGGGTGGTTCCAATTTTCTGAAAAGTTCAGGGACTTTTCTCTAGTGTCAAGGGTACTGGAACATCCAGTAATTAAACCTTCATTGGATTTCGGTGGCGAAGTTTATTTAATGACTCGAGAGTTTTGAAAAATACCGGTAGTTGGTACCGTTTATAGAAAATGTTAGAAAATTTGAAAAAAAATGTTGAAGTGGATCGTTAGGCTAATATGTAGATTAGATAATTATTTAAAGTTGAACGGAAAACATAAGATCGCTTTCTCGATCACTTTCTTTAATTCCTACCTATCTTTTGCTAATTCGAAAAATCTGGATACCATTAACCAATCCTGATGACAAAGAGTTGGCCTTATTCAAATACTTCCCAGTTGGATGCGAACGCGTTTCCTAGCTTCCGATCTGATTGAAAAACAGGTCTCGCGCGAAGCGATGAATACAACACAATAGCCTCTATTACGCATCCGCTGCAAGGATTGCGATTCTAGGATCTGTCAGTAGCTCAAGATCACTCGTCAAAGATTTTTTCACACAAGGTCGTAGCAAGCGTGCCTAGCTTGAATATGTTGTGTGTCACAGACGCTCTTTCTCTTTTCCTCGACTGTCTTCCCTCTCTTGACGCATGACAGTCTATCAAGACCGGACTGTTGTAAGAGTTTCAAGGATTCGCCGAATTTGGCGGCATCCGCATTGGGCTAGGTCGGTGTTCAACTCTTGTAACGACTCAAGGCCCATATAATCGGCATTCAGACGTGCAAGTACCTGGAACTGGCCACGGAATTACTACATGATTGCTCTACATTCTAGCAGTTGCTGAATTCCACATCGCCATACTCAAGCAAGATTTCAGATGATTTCTCTACATTTAAATAACTGAGATTTCAATGCTCATCAGTGAAAATCCTTACTGATTCAAATTTCGAGGGATCAGTCTGTGCACTATTTCATCTGATGCAGACTTTTAGGATAAATGACACGTGGGTACAGAAAAATCCAATAGATGAGAACAGCGCTTGTTGAAATTCTTGTTGAGCATATTCGGGTGAAACCCGGAACGAAACAAGTTTTGTTTAATGAAAGAGGCATGGCGCGTGCCTGGCCATGACGCGCTATTTTCGTTGCGAAACAGCTCCACGTGTCAACAAATAATATTGTCGTAATCGTTGTAAATAATTCCCGATTCCAGAAATTTCTATCATTGCTATTGTAACAACAATAAGGAATTATCGAACTTTCATTAAAATTCCCTTAAGCTAAAAAAGATTGCATGTTATGATAAAACAGTGATACATGTTCAATATTTTCTAATTTACAATGGAATTCCGAGCGAATTATTAGCACAAAAAACATGAATCCTATTAACGCAGCAGAATATGCATGACCATCAATCAAGTTACATAAAAATAATTACTATCTTTCTATAAAAATTACTCCTCAAACTTACCATTTAATAAGTATCACCCCTACAAAAATCATCTATGCCTTCAACTTCTTATGCCATTCACCTCCAATTTCTCGAGCATCTTTACACGAGCAACCTCAATTTTAATCTCAACCTCAACCTCAACCTCAAAACCTACAAACGCCGCCTTGAATCCGAGTTTCTTTCCCGGCCAATGTCAGCGAAAGTGGCAGTATCAAAAAATCGATTCCAATTTTCCAACGAACCAAATTCGAATTTTCGCGACAATCTACCCCCATTAGTTGAATCAGAATTAAGGTAATCAAGATTAAAAAGTGCATTTTCATCCCCTGGAGCGTTTCTTGACACGGAAATTGGATTAACTTTGGAAGTCTGGCACTGGTAAGGGTAGACACAGAATAGAATAGCTTGCGGGGGTGGCTGGGTGAAAGGGGTGCCGGCGGAGGGCGGAAGTGTTCCGGGGGTGCCTGCTCGTATACAGAGCATGGTAGTGCACCTGACCCATATAGCTCTACGGTATTGATTGACCCAATTCGTAAAGCCGGCCGCCCCCGTCTTTTCCTCCCAACTACCACCCACCTCAACGTCGACAAACCGCCTCCGCTGCCCCCAACACCAAATAGCGGCTGCCGACCAAAATTACGTAAGCTAACCTACTGCCTCACTGAACGTGATGACGCTCCCTCAATTCATCGGAAGAATTTTCTCGCAAGAATTCCAGTCAGAGAATTCTCTCCCCTCCTAAACAATAAAAAAATGCCTCTTAAGAGGTTGGACACCCCTGCCTTGTTTTCTGAATCAATAGTGCGCTTATAACTTAATGGACTCATTCATTGAAAGTGCGTGATGTTATTCCAGGGGTGAATTAAACATAAACTTAAATTTTGAGCTATTACTATTGTTGAAATTATTTTTGTTGGTGTGATCTATTTAGAACAGGGCCCACCAAAAGGCAGCCATTGGCTGCATTGGCTGCCAGTGGCAGTCAAAAGACTAGGTCAAACTGGCCCTAACAAATCTTGTCGTTCGACTGGTTTCTAGCCCTTCACGGTCATTATACCTCCCGCCGCGCCGGGCTTGAAAGACATTATCCTTTCCAAAAATGAAATACAATTAGAAAAAAATATATCAGCGTTTGATTTAATGATATAAAAATAAATATAAACGTTTTATTGAATAATATTTATATATTTCACACAATTGATATAACGTATAATGATAAAATGTTTAGATGATATTGTTCGAATTTATTTAATAAATATTTATTGAAATAAGCTTTAGCTATAATATGACTATGTTATCTGTTAATACTTAATGATTAATAGATAGTTTCAAAATTAATAAGAAAAATTAATATAATGCTTGAAAGGTGGAAGAATTCAGCAATTACTATATTTTATTGCAGGTTTTATAATAATTACCGAAAAT
>NC_046665.1:43885387-43915577 GCF_010883055.1 Belonocnema kinseyi
TGAATAGATTTATGACTCAATGGTCTACTCTCTAAATATGAATCAGTGAAATTTCACAGATTGTGAGTGAAATTTCACTGATACAAATAGCCTCTCTACTGGCATTGTTTAAACTCTTAAATCGCCTATATTTAAACATTTTTTTTATGAAAGCTTTGAAGTTTGAAAGCTTCTATTAAACATTTGAACTAACGTCACAGTAGCTTCAATCCGCTCTTCATTCACAAGTATTGAAAATTTTTAATAAAACCAACACAAAATCTTTCCAGCAACTTAGGTAAATTATTTTTTTAATCTTTACTTAAAGTTTGTACAAGATAAAGGAGAACGATAAGAACGAAGAAAAAGGTTTTGGCGACAATTGTTTCTCTCTTTTTTTAAAATGAATTTTCATTCAAAATTTTTCAAATTTTTCATCCTTTTTAAAACTTTTATGACAGCTTCAATTTGCAGGTAAATTTGATTCACTTTCTCAATTAAAAATAAAATTGAAATTGGAAATTAAATGTATTGAAAATTCGAGTAAAAAGGTTCAGACCCCCCGACGTGAACGACGACGAGACGTAATTTACCGTGACCGTAACCCTTCGCTCGATTCCTGGAAAACGAAGAAAAAAATGACAGAAAAAATTGGTGGCAGCCATGCACTTGTCGTGGCAGCCAACACCTGCTTGAAGTGGCGAGCCCTGATTTAGAGAATCTCAATTTTAAAAATATGTGGAGAATAAAGCTGCAGTACGACTTGATTTTAATTAATGGGGTTTTAAGTTCAATGCAAAAATTTCAACAACAAAAAGCATAACATTAGTTTTTTAAAAGTTGATGAGAAACCGTGCTCGCATTCGCCCATTTCTGGCGTGTAACTTTCTTAAGAGTTTAGGACTTATGTAGACTGTAGACTGTAGAGAACAATTTTTTTCAAAAAACATTTTTCTCTAAAATTATGAAAGACATTTAGACCTTCACTCTGTATATAAGTATATCACAAAAAAATGGTCGTTGTGTAAAATAGAAGTCACTAGAAATTTTATTTAAAAAAATTACAATTCATTCTTTACACCCTTATATTTAACCAAATTGATTATACATTTTTTGTCAGAACTGCCTGAATACCCTTTATAACATATATTTCAGCCATCGAAATCGGTTGCCCCAATTTTGAGAAAAATTCATTTTTTTCAAAATCTGTTTATAACTTTTGTAAAAAAAAGTAGAGGTGAATGGCTCTTATAATTATATCAACTTACCCCCCCCCCCCTCTAATATAGACAAAATTCGAGCGACGGTAGATCAACAATGTTTATCTATTACGGCCTTCACGGTATTAAATAATTAATATATGTAATTAAAGGATTTTGTTTACGTTCCTCGCATTCGGCTAAATCATTTCTTTACCAAATTAAAGCCTTTTTTGTTAGTGGCAAAATCTAAATACAAATATGCCTACATAAATGGTTAAAAAATCAAACAACCTAAACCATTTTTCGATTGATTGATGCATTCATAAATAAAAAACAGCAAATATCAGATTATAAATTTTACTTTAGACATTTTTTACCATATTGACAAAATCTCGACCCAAAGAGCTTACCAAAAAAATTCCCTTTAAAGTTGATTAAATCCCCAAAACAGTTTAAATTATTTAAACAGTTGCTAACCAATTCAATTCTTAATATGAGTTACTTAAATCAATCATGGACTGTAATTATTATTTATCCTGATGAAGGTGATTTTGTTCGATGAGCGAAATAAAAATAAAATTTTATTAAATTTGTTTACTTTTCCTTTTTTCTAATCTTTTTTGATCAATAACGTTTTAATATCCTGGATTGAATCAATTTTTTTATTCGCGTAAAAAATTGTTGCAGTTAGGAAACTAGTAAATTTATACTTTTTGATCGAATAAAAAAATACGTACCTCTTCTCGTGGAGTTTCCTAACTTTCTCTACTTTGCTTATTAAACGTTCAGTCTTGGTTTTGGGCCCCCTGAAAAATCGCGGAATGTGTCAAGAATTTTTTTGGCCAGAAACTCATTCAAATCTCGAAATTTTCGATTCCATTTAGTTTTAGAAATTTGGAAAATTTTCAGATATTCGGAAGTTCTTTAAAATTGCTTTTCATCTTTTCAATTTTATTATTTATTTTATTTTTTTTCAGAATAGTTTGAACTTTTGCTTTAAATATTTGTGAAGAAATGGTACGTATAAACAAAAAAGTGTAAATGGAAGGTGTAGTGAAAAGTTTTCATGGATGTTTTAGAATGAAAAATAAAGAACAAAAGCTGTGGAGTATAAACTTAGCGCCGTTGATGTTCCAGACATTTTATAAATCACATACGCATTTTTAAATACGTTCCAACTTTCTTAAAATCTTAAACATCAAAACCATAAATATATAACTATTTCAGAAAATCAATTCTGATGCAGGACTTACCTAGGTCTTGCGATCGATTCATCAGCTCTGTCCCTGTAAAATAAATATTTTCAAGTTCATATTTACGAAGAATAACAAAAAATTTAATTATATTTTTGGTCAAATTAAACACAAAATATTCGAAAATTAAATACCCATATGGAAACGTAAAGTAACTCGAGCAGAAAAGAAAGGTAAAACAGGTATCGCGAGGAGAGTGGATACAATTATGGTAAGGAGAGTGAGAGAGAGAGTGAGAGAGAGAATGGACAGTGCGTTGCTCAATTTGCCGCCACCAATTACCGTAAGGACGTATGAGCAGGCAATCGGCTCAGCACGTTGCGTGTGCAACTTTGTGAGGTAAAAAATCGAAATTTTTACATCGTTGCCACGCGATTGAATCGCTTTGAAAAAATGTATCGAAGGCCTCATTATATTTTTTTAACCTTATCCAAGGTCTTTAAATGTATTTTCAATGCAAACTTTCATTTTTTTCACCATGGAGAAAAAAAATCAGAGGGAACTTTTTATAAAATTATTTTTATAAAAAATGGATTTCAACATACAAATTATTACTAAAAGTTCTAGAAAGAACAGAAGTAACTACAACAAGAACAACAATATTTGCCAAGAGTCAGAAATTTCTCATGGGTTTTTCGAGTAATTTCTCGTATAGGTAAAATAGAGTCGTAAGTGTTGGATGCATATTACCCTCTAATGTAATGCTTCGGTGAATAGTGAGCAATAGTTTGACGTCAACTCGACACTGTAGCGAGTTCCTTGTATATAAGCAGGGGAACTAATTAAACTCAACTCGTTCTATGCTCTAACGTCATCCCCATTCCCTTTCCTTTTTATTAACCCTCCTTCCTTTCATCATCTTTCGCAAGTTGTTGCATACTCGGCTACAAGTGTTATTGTAACAATCAGGAGTTTCAACTTAAATCGCTCCTGCGGAAAGAATTAAATTATTGAAATAATCTAACGATCGGGAAACTACGCTTAATTTCACCGAACGCCCTCACAACCATGACAAAGAACAAAAACAAAGAGAATAGAAGAGGAAACCAAATAATACAGTCGCCACTGAGATTCCTAGAAGATAACTTCGGTTTAAAAGAACGAGAAAAGCCCTTTGATTGAGAATATCAAGGATAATTTTTCGAAGTGTTGGTTAAAAAAAATGTTTAACCCGTTAAGTCAAACCTATAAAAAGCTATAATAAACTCAGCTATAAAGGCAGAAGGTAATATCAGAAATTTTGTGGGCCTTTCTGAAAATCTAACCAGACACTTTCATAAATGAAAAATATCCATAAGAACACTTACTAAACAATTGATAAAGTTATAGATAAAAAAATGAAATTATATCAGAGATAAGTTTTGGCCTTTGTCACTCCCGACTCAACTACTTTCTTCAATTTCAATCCATATTATTACATGGATAAAATGTGGACCCAAATACCATTGATAATGTATAACAAACACAAATCCTACATCTCTTGCCTATCTGTTAAGCTTGATAATCACAACAAAGACAAGGAAAGAGACAATAATACAAAAGGGCAGATACATTTAAATAAAATTAAGAAAAATCTGGCTCTAGCACTAATGAAAACATTTTGATTCAAATTGCAAACAATAATGGAAATAGAAAATGGATGTCTTGTGAATGGAAGAACACTCTGTGCGCAAAATGGATCAGCGGTTGTGAAACGGGATTGAGATTGAAACAACTGCGTATGTAACTGGTAGCAGACGATTTCACCTTCCTTTGTGTACCGCTTCGATGTGGGGTAGGTCAAGCAAGGCCAGGTGTGCAGGACTGTACTCGACCCTTGGACAGGTAACCAACAAGGGCCCAGACCAGACAGAAGCAAAGGACTAACATTATTGGAAACCCGAAAATCCCTTTGTGCAAAGATCCTGCATGCTGAGTTTAAACATCCAGTGAGCAACTCGAACCCGTATCCACTATCTACTTCTAGTTTAGGACAGTCACGTTTTTACCAGTTTTTTCCCTAAATATTCTTTTTGCTGTATCCACTTTCTACTCAAGATTTTCTCTTTTGATAAAAACTCTACTCCCTATTTTACGATAAAAAAATTAATTACAGATTTAAACATGTATTGTTATTTTATTTTTTGTAACTCGAAGTAAGAAAGGAAGGAAGAAAAGAGAATCTGGACGTTTTTAAAAAGTAAAAGATCGTCCAAAAAGCGAAAAGAGAGCACAGGTCGTTGCTACGAAGTCCAGACATTGGCAGGCCGTTTCACCCTTGAAGCCGCAGCATTCTAAGAACAAAAAGAACCTAACTCACACGATAGGAATCTGAGGAGTGGGTTAAGTTAGCCCCACCAACGATTCAAGTTCTTTGACCAGGTACCAAGGTTTTTTTTTCCTTTTTTTTGTAAGAACATCCAGTTAAGGAGGGCTTCCCAAAAATGTTGCTTGTATCGGATTTCACTTTTCGATGGGAAAAAAGTCGCCACTTTGAATAAAAACATCGATTTTTACAGCCATGAAATATCAAGAAAAAAACCAGCCATGCTTCCCTCTACATCGGGTAATTGTCAAAATACATCCCAGATTATTACAATTTTAACGTTTATATAATGCAGAAGAACATTTTAAAAAATATACGAAAGTTTAAGTACATGTATTCAAAATTTTAACTTAAAAAATAGAAGGACTGATTTTTCTTTATAATGAAGGAAAACCCTTTGAAGGAAATCATTGACAGTTCCGAATTTTCAGCATAGAGTTGCCACAGTAGGAAAAAACCTCGACTTTATAAAACATGCAAACGAAGGAAGGATTGACTATCAAGTAAAGAACTTCAACATTTTTCGAACAATTTATGGAAATGGGTGTAGAAACAGTAATTAAGATAATGAATGAATTTGTTTAGCCTTCCTGACATCCTTGTCAACTACTATCTTGAGTTTAAAGCTAGTTTAAGGCATAAAACGTATTAATTACCAAACAAAGGAAAGATAAGATACGGGAAATTATCAGGCTAGTAAACATTTTTATTTTGGAGCGACTGATTTAAAAAAAAAGAGGCAAGTGACTTAAAAGTAGATTCGAGGAGGGTTATTTTTAATTTTTAGCTGCACCACTCAAGCTTCCCATTGACTGAGAAATACCTGTATTCCCGAGGGTGCGCGGCAACTAACGAGTCGGTAGGTAGTGGCGTGGGAGAGGGCGAGACCAATGGGGATTTTGTCGACTCACACGAAAATGATATGATTTTACAGAGAGGTGGGTTCTATGGAAAGGCGAGGACAGGTGTGCAGGGCGGGTGCCTTCACAGTCTACTGAGTTAGAGAGCTGAACAATCGTTGGACAGTCATCGAACAGAAAGCTCTTTTGGCCCTAACAACAATTCCATATTTACAGAAAAAAGAGCTAACATTTTTAAAATGAACGTATGCTCCTTGCTACTGTGATAAAAACAAATTATACCCCGTAAAATGTTTTAAAATTGTATCAAGAGTCTAATTTCTGATAATATTCCTGAATATTTGAGGGACGTTTCGGGATAATTTCTGCACAATTGTGGGCAACAACAAAAAGGGAATGATGAATAATAATAGTGAAAGCCGATTTTTTCCACAACTTTCATTCCCTATTAAAATTATGCTTCTCAGGGCAATTGTACTGGAATGCACTGTTTTTAACTGAAGAAAAAATTATATAAATTCAGATAAAGTAGTAAAAATAAAAGAATTCTTACCCATTAGGAGGAAGTACTTCAGTGGAATTGGTGGAAGTTGATCGTTTGCGATCACTGTTGACATCAGCAAGTTTTGCAAAATTGGTATCACTATTCGAGAGACGAGCGCTTTTTCGGGACTCGAGAAGTCTCACTTCGTCTAGCTTTTTAACTAAACTCATGCTCTGCAAAAAACAAAAAATCAATTTAGAAAATTATATTATATACTTTCAAATTACATTGAGTGGTGACGAATGGGTCCCGTTTTTCTTAAAAGTAAAATTGTTTCTCTTTTCTTACTTCCTTATTGATACATATCGATACATATACGTTCTATATCTGCACGTGCTAATTTGACAAGCACGTTTAGTGCCTTTATCGCCTTCGCGTCGTTGTTTTACGTCAAAATGACACGACAGGGAATTTCGACGTCAAATAAGCGAATACGTCACAAGATATTTCTAAATTTATTTCTTGTACTTTAAAAGAACCACTGTTTTCAAAGAGAATTATAATTAGAGGGGGAAAAATTTCAGGATTGGCATCAAATATATATCCCGAGATTTAAAACAAATTATCTGATATACCTAAAGGAAATTTAGTAATAAATTTCGAGTTTAATAAAATATCAATTTTTCTACAGAAAAGCCATAAAATTTGATATGTAATGAAGGCAAGGTATCCATCATAGATAATGATTCGTTTCTTCTATCCGAACTTCGTCATTGCACAGATTCGTAGCGAATGCTACGTAATTCGATAATGCCTATAATTATGAGGCAATCGTTGCAGCGGGTGGGAAAAATGAAAGTACCGCGCATTTAGTGTTTAGACAGGTTACAAAGTTCTTATAACATAAACACAAGTGTAGCTAAATCCCTAAATAAATTATTTGATCTTCGTTCCTTTCTTCGATACACATTCGACCCTGCAATTCGAACTTGATTTCCTAATCGTAGCGATATTTCACGCTTGATAAAAATCTACCTTGTGTAATAATATCGTTAACTGGAGAAATCTTTTTCGAATTAATTAGCGTTAGATATGCTTATATTCACATATGCTGCTGATCCTTATTTCTCTAATTAGAAATAGTTTTCAGCCGGAAAATTATATTATACAGAAAGTTTGATATTGTTTAATTGCAAAAAAATTCATTTTCAAATCCATATATTCAATTCAGAATGATTCAAATGCACAATTGCTAAACTAAACATTAAATACAAATAGTAGTATAATTCTGAACATTTAAATTTAATATGACTTAATTGGATGGTGCTACAATTGGAAATTGTTTGGTTTCTTAAGCCTTATAATTTCGAATAATGTACGTTTTCAAGCGTTAAAATAATTAGGCTTAAATAATATTTCCCCCTAAAAAATATTCAATTTTAAACTATTTCAATTGGAAATATTATATTTTCTGGGATTTCCATTGAAAACCGATTAACATCACTTTTTATTTGTGAGGTTTTCTGTTCTTGGTGCATAAAAGCGCTCATAAAAACATAGATTTCATTTAGATCTTAAGGCTATGTGATGAGTGGGTCAAGTGACCAGATTCCTACCTTACCGACACTTTTTTTATTTCCCAACAAGAAGCACAAAGAATGGTGGGTCAGGTTCTAAATTTGTATAATTATAAAAAAAGTTTTTTGTTGTAATTTTTTTTTGTTGCTTTTACATAATAATTAAAATTTAGGATCAGACCCACCTTTCTCAGTGCTTCTTATATATTGTCCCAAACTTTCAACTTGATGTGGAGCTTCGCGAGAAAATAAGTTGGGAAATAAAAAAAGTGACGTTAAGGTAGGATCCTGGTCACGTGACCCACTCGTCACATGGCCTTAATAACAATTTAAAAAAAAAGACACTAGGCTCAATATTTGTTCCAAACTGCAAGAATCCCTATTTCCTATGAATACCATCAATATTTTATTTTAATTGAGGCATAAGTTTTTACCCTAATTTATCAAAAGATATCGGTTTTTTTGTTTAAATATTGCTCAAAGAATGTTCTTGTAATTAGCAATTGTTTGGATTATTAATTTTGTTTCGATTTGAAGAATGGAATAATTTGAATAAGTTGGTTCTGAATCAACTACAAACATTTTGCATTGCAAATATTTAATTTATAGCAATTGAACCTATAATTGCTTAACTATCAAGATTGTATTTAAAAATTGAAACCATTTAATCATGAAATAAAGGAGAAAATAAACAAAAAAATGAATAAAATGTTTTAGAAAAATGGAAAGTGTTAGCACATTTTTAAAGAGATCGTTTCACGCTCGATACTGTATTTACCTCGAGCTACGCGCTCGGTCATTGTAAATCCCGCACATTTTTGCATAGGACCTTTAAAATTAGATGTCAAACCATCAACAACTGAAATTTAGTGATTGTGAATTCTCTTTTGTTAAGGCTCTTTCATCTTTAACGAACACATTCTCATCATATGTCTCGTGAGAAAAAAAGATATGTCGTTTTGTCCAACAGTTTAATTTTGCTTAATTTTAATGTCATTTTTCACTATTATAACAACGACTTTGCATCTCATAAAAAATGTGTATCTTTTTTCTGTTGTACAGCTTTCGCATATTTATTTTTTACGTAGCTTTTGTCATTTGTCCAAAAGATTTATTTTTATATTGTTTATGTTGTTTTAAACGGAGAAAACAAAATGTTTTGAGTGCAAAATTTTTGTCCACTCATTCTTGTTCGTATCTTGCACCGTTTGACTGAAAAATTGAAGCTTTGATTATTTTTCGTGCGATCAAAATTTGAATTTTTGATTTTTCAAAAGAAAAAAAAGTTGCTTTTATAATCTTGTAGGGCTTTCAAAAAACAATGTTTTTTCCCCTTGAATTTTTTCATATCGAGTGTTTTTTGGCTTAAAATCTTCATATTCGTTTGTTATTTAAAATTTTGAAAATACTGTAACTTATAATTTTTTGTTCGAAAAAAAGTCTTAGGGACAAATTGTTCGAATTTCCGAGCACTACGAAAATAGGTATATAGAATTTTCAAATCTTGTAAAAAATTGTCCCAACAAATTTTGAAAATGCTCCAACTTTTTTAATTGTTATCCAAAATAGCTGGATAACGAACTTGTTCGTTTATTTTAGCAATAAAAATGTACACCAAAGCTCAATCCAATTTGATCATTTTTTCGAAAGTTATCGTGCTTACAGACTACAGACAGAAACCTTCGTAAAAATCGTTTTTTCTGAGTCAGGGCTTCTCAAAACGTGAAGATTTGATAAAAAACGACTAAGTCAAATTTGGTTAAACCATAGATGCTTATTATACATATGGACAATCAAATGTTTTATTCTAGCAATCAAAATATCTGAGTTGACTGGTTAATGACAGACGTTGAACAGAGGTGTAAGAGTAAACAAAATGCATTATAAAAGAAAAGAGAAAAATCTAGGAGATGAAGGTGAAATTGTTATAAGGATAAAATAGACAAAGTGAGTTTCTGCAAAGAAAATGAGAGCGATCGGTCGCGTTTTCGCTTTTCTCGGAGCGAGTGCAGGTGCTGCAATGGAGCCTTTCAGAAAAGTCTAGGAACAAACCGTAGTTAGTGATAGTAACG
Organism: Belonocnema kinseyi; assembly: GCF_010883055.1. Taxonomy (NCBI): domain Eukaryota; kingdom Metazoa; phylum Arthropoda; class Insecta; order Hymenoptera; family Cynipidae; genus Belonocnema; species Belonocnema kinseyi. The sequence continues at coordinate 43,895,120 of NC_046665.1, forward strand.
TGGCAGAAAACGATGGACTATTCCACGTGACGAGGTGGACTTTCTCCGACTTTCAAATTTCTTCAAGCTGCTGGTAGTATATTAAACGTGCAGCCTAATCTGTTCAAGAACGCTCGCAGAAGTCCGAGTTAAAGTCGTTGACCTTAGGTTCCTTAGGTCGAGGTCACTGGATAGGATTGATTCAATGTGATCGTGAGTAGTGCATTCTAGAATTGCACATAAACATTCCCATCGATTCTATAGCTTACATTTTTGTCTATTCCTATCAATGTTCTACTTCCATCAGAAAAAAAAAAATTGTAAACTATAGAATAGAGTGATGAATCGGTGTATTGACACGAGACAAAGGGAAAGAAGATCACCCCAGCCCTAAGGGTATATTTGAGGAAGAGAGATACGGGATAGGTTTTTTTTAGCATGAAACTCGATCCAGAGTAGGTGAATCCTGACTGTAATGCCTCAGGGCTTAGAATCGTGCACGGTAGAACGGCGATGCAAGAGTTCAAGGAATGTAACATTATACAAGGGGGGTAGTTCCGAAGAAGCAGGAAAGTCCTTTTAACTCTTCTCCACTCTTTCCTCACCCTTTATGTTTATTATTGTTTACTAGATGTATAATATCTATTATCGACTGTAAAGAAGTACAGCACTGTTAACTTTACGTTTCTTTTTCTTGGTGGCATGGTAGCCTTTAAATTGCGTGTGTCGGATAAGGTTCGACAACCAACCAATAAACTCCTTTTTAAAGTACTTCGTCCTTCAGACATTCTGAAATATGCTGGTGAATTTTCACTCAAGCACGAACAAGATCCAGTAATAAAAAGGACCCTCCATGGAAGGAGCTCAGTAAGGTACCTGTCTGAATTGAATAGAAGCAGGTACTTTCTCGGAGTACAAAAAATATAACTCTAAAGAGAAGAGAAGCCAGTTCGAGGTAAAGGCATACGTAGCCAGTTGAAATTTTCTAGAAATGTGGCAGCATGAACTTTATATGGAGCAGACTCAGTAGACAATAAATCGCGTGTTGGGAGAATGCGTTACGTTCAAGAGGGAACGAGGGAACCGTCAAGGCATCCAAGTTGCGAAACGAAGTATCAGGTGAAAGTGCATTTGCTTTCATTTTTTAGCATTTTGTCGCATAATTAAAAGCATTTCCACGAGTCAATCGTGTTTTCTTTCAGCGTAACACTTCGTCTTGCTACTTTACCAATTCGTCTTGGCGTGTTAACAGAAACTGTTGTTGAGAAAAAAAAATCACTGCGTCCAATCGAAGCAGTGTCTTGTTATTCTAACGAGGAACTCATTTCGCGTATATTTACGGTTACGTAGACACCCTGCACGACCATTTTACCTCCGCAAGCGAGCATATATTACTTCAAATGCTAGTAATTGAAACTCGACTTTAAACGTTTATGGCTTCGCGTTTCTCGAGATTGAACAGTTATACCTATCAAAAATAATGCTCTGTTCACATCCGTGTAAAATATGTAAAAATCGTTATTTGAAATAATTACAGACATTACTTGAAATAGGAATAATAGCTTTAAATAAGGCACAAGTTATTTTCAATAGACCAAACTCGTTATAGTCGGCCGCGTGAAACGTTTACAAAGTATTGAACAACTTTTTCTATTTAGTGAAACTTTTAATTATGAGTAATTTAGCTTAACGAAATCGATTTGAAAATGTGTAATCGTCGCAGGTGTCCAAGTCTGCACACAAGTTCGCTTCAGCAAACGTGACGTGCACCAGATTCGTGAGGACAGTTAGGCATGCGAACATGTCCTTATTCGTTCACTTTTTAAGAACCGTTCAATTACAAAATGCCACATGAAATTTTTTTAGCGGGCGTTCTCTTTCCAAGGTTTTCACCATAAAAATAGTTCCTACAAAAAATGAAAGGATTAGTAGAAAATTAATGAAAACATAGGGAAGGTGTCTTTTTTGTTGATAAAATTCTGTCGAAATTAAGACATTATCGTCGATCAATCCAAGGCTGATGAGTAGTGTGTTGAAATGGAAACTACGCATTCAACAGCGAGATTCAGATAGGGCACGATGTGCGATTGAACAAGATAGGGGAGCCGAGAAGACAAAAGGTGCGGAAGACCTCTTGTAGATAAACATGCAGTTAACCGCGAAAAATATAAACTTTTACTGATAAGAGAAATAATGTTTTCTCTTTTCCAAACTGGCTCCCTTGACGAGACTGGCTATCGATGATAAGGTCGATGCTGATCATGCATGGTAGAGTTCGGCCTCGTCGACTGGAACAAGGAAGGACGGCCGCATTCCGGCCAACAAATGATAACTGTAAATGGAACTCGAGCTCTGCACAGGTAAATATTGCCTGTTTGCATTGAAACTAGTCAAACTAGATCATCCGCAACATTTGACTGCGCGCAGCACACTCCTTGCATTATGTACTTACCTATATATTAGTCAAAAATCACTGATCTTCAGTTAAATTTTACTTTTATGTTACGTTTTTTAACTAATAAGTTAGATATATTATTTTTACTCTTGTTTCAGTAACGCTTTAGAGTAGAAATCGGTAAAATTTTAATATTAAGATTTAGGGAGCAGTTAATCGTGTCAAATATCTGAGAAAATAACAAACTGATCGTTCGCGCAAACTGCATCAAACACTTTAAGAAATTAACCCAACATTTTAAATTTATTTTAATTTTCACGTTCAGTTTTGGACTGTGGCTCTGATGAGAAACGGAAATGTAGAAAGAAAGTTAGCGCGTGTGATGAAGGGGCTTTCACGATGCCACATTCTCGAAGGTTCTTTAATGGCAGAAAGGAAAAGTTTAAACCGGATAGTTAGAGAATCATCGGTTCATGGATAGCCATTTTCATTATATTTGGACGTGGTTGAATCAGCTGCCCTCACATAAATCCGCTCCAAGTTTCAAATGATGGACCAGAAACACACCTGACTTGGTTTGCCATCGCGGAAAAATTATTTATTTATAACGTAATCTACGTTTTACGCAAGCGAAGTTATTCTGCAATCTACCGCTACTTTTCTGATTTCACAAGAAAGCGATCACTGAAAACTTTCTACAAAAACCAGATTTAATTTTACCAACTATATTTCCCATAAACTCCACTTTTAATTGTTCTTTTCCATTTTCAGTGCTCACGGCTTCTTCTCTTTATTTAATTTCAATTTCGAAACAACGTTTTGTATTTAAACCTCTTGCAATTAAGAGCACATTTTACAGTAGTACAATTAACGGAGGGATAATCAGTTCTTTAAAGTGAGCCACGAGGCTAATCATACGCGAGACATAAAATTGACAACACAAAGCAGCAGAAAAACCTTTCATGTTTTTTTACAATACGTTTCCCTTTTCCTGTTTGAATTCATTTCAATATGTCGAAATGCCACTTGGAAAATTTTGACCAACTTCTATCAATTCTTTTAATAACAAAAAAAACCTTAAAGAATTCTGCCTCAGGACAATATTTATGTTCTGATTATCTGAGGAAGTCAGAGATATAGAGATTGCCCATTTAGGATTTACCCTATCAATTTCTTAATGGTTTCTGACGTCACTAAGTGCCAGTTTTTACACAGAGTGTAAAAGGTAATTTCGGAATAATTTTATTAGCTACAGGTTTCATGAAAAATACAAAAACAAACTTTATCTTTCCTAACAAGTCAACGGAGGGCAGAAAAGAGAGAAAAAATACGAGGCTATTAGAAAACAAACAATCCAACAAAGCGAAATGGGCATACGGATCCATCAGGTGCAACAAGGGGGAAATCATGATTGTGAAGCGGCATCAGCGATGCAGCAAAGTACCAAAAACCTGTTCAAAAAACCCCTTACGATAAAAATGGTAATACTATTACTATACTACCTAGGAATTACCCGCCAATGAAGCAGAAACAAAGCAATCAATCGGAGAAATAACACTTAAGCAGCAATCAAGCTCCAATTTCCTACTTGGATTCTTTTTTGTACTTGTCGCGGCATTTATTTCTCTCTCTCTCCCCCCTCACTCACTCACTCACTCTCTCTATCTCTCTCTCTCTCTCTGTCAGTTCGCCCAGTAAAATAAATGCCCGAGTGGTTAACAATTCTTGAAATCTGGTATACACCTTTCACGCGGAAAAAACTTATAGTTTAAAAAGAAATATACTATAAAATTAATTTAACAGAACTAAAATATATTTCGTTAAAGTAATTTTTATTTTCGAAACAAACTGTAATATCGAATCAAGGATTTTCATATATTTAAAATTTAAATAAGCTACGTGACGCTATGAGTTTCAGATATCATAATACACAATCGAAAATTCAGGCACACATTTCGTTTAATAACCAATACGGAAAAATGAAATAAGTTTAAATCCAAATATTGAAAAATTACAAAAGTAAACTGTTAAATCAATTACAAATTTCAAATATTTTTAAAGTTAATTCTATTCCATTCATAATTTTACTGATATAATTAGTTCGCTTCTAATAACATTTTTAACTAGATCAAGGATAAATACAGCTGATTTAGCCATACAATTTTTCAGTGTTTGAAACCTCCTGAAATCCATGTAGAAATGTCTGAAATCCCTTGAAATCCAAATCAGTTTAAACCCTGTAAATTCCGTTGAAATATTTTAAGATCCTTAAAATCTCTTAAAATATTATGAAGTTCCTTGAAATTTTGAAAGCCCTAAGAAATATCTAAAAATAACTTACATCTCTTGAAATCTATAAAAACTCTGAAATTTCTGGAAATATTATAAAGCCAACAAAATTGTTAAAACTCTCATAGAAAAAACGATATGTAACGTTCACTCGGATTTCAGGGTAAGGATTACCTACAACAAAAATTAACCTGACATCTCAGGTATTCTTCTGTAATTACCACATCGCGAGGGTAAATGTCAAATTTTACCTCAAAGGCCTGGGTAACTTGAAATCATCTGCTTGCAAACAGCTCATGTCACATATTTATATGAAAAACAACCTTACAAAAGATAAAGCAACCGAGTGGCTTTTCCCGCGGATCGGTGAAAAACGTATATTAGTTTCCATGAACGAGCAAATTCACCAAAAACTTTACAAATACAGCTGTTTTTCGGACAACGAATAACGTTTGCGGCCGCTAGGGGCGCTAGTGACGGCAATGTCTGCTCTTCGCATCATATTATAAGCACTTTTTTCGAAACACCAGGCATGTATATGACATTTGGGACTAAAAATAAAAGACATCGCTTTTCAAGTAATAAGAAACTAAAGAAACTGTAGATAACGCCACGTGTCTGCTTACAATTATAGTTATTCTAAACTCTATAATCTATATCTATATCTATAAACTATATCAGCGATTCCCAAACTAGTGCCGCCGGCAGGGGGATGCCACCCCGGGCCGGGCAGCTAGGCAGGCTCGCCGCTGCGAGCAGAAGGCTACTTTCCTCGACTTTCGTGTACCTACCACGAATGACCCTTTCATTGTTATGAACTTGCAATAACTGAAATGATAAAGACTTAGCTCAATTAAATTTTAATTGGCTGAATGAATTTCGTGGTATAATTTAAAGAAAATGAAAACAAAGTTTTTGAAAAATGCAACAAAAGTGCGATAACTCTTGAAGTTATTATCCGATCTTCTTCTACCTTTTTTTAACGTTTTTTTGATAATCTAACAAATCTAACGGAACTTATTAAAATTCTATTGATTAATATTTAACCAACTTTTCATTTTTCTCAGCCGGCTCTAATTCTCCAACAACGAAAAGGTCAGCGAAGCAAGCAACCGATCACGAACGAATAGCGTCCAGTGTCTCACTTGGGTTACAGTATTGTGAAAAAATTTGAGGGTGGGGCCCCTGCCGCTCCCCTCACATTTTTTCACAATACCCTGCCGCCAAGGGGGGCACTTGACTGCTTCACTGCTTGACACACCATGTTTCACGCGAGAGAATTAGAACCGGTTGAGAAAAATTAAAATGTGTTAATATGTTAATAAGTTAAATTTTAATTAGTTCAATCAATTTCCTAATCTAGTTTTAAGCAAATGAAAAGAAAGTTGATAAAAATCGGTTAATATCTTCAATGCCAGTTGACAGTTCTTGTAATTTTACGTGTTCTTAACGATATGCTTAATCACTCGAAATGTTAATCGATTTTCATCAACTTTTTTTTCATTTTCTTAAAATTACATCTGGAAAATGATTCAGATAATTAGAATTGAATTGAGCCATATCTTTAGGATTTTAGTTATTGAAACAGGCTTAAATATCATGACAATGAAAGGGTTCTCATAGCGTGGGGGGGGGGGCTGCCGAGTGGCTGGGCCCGGGGTGAGACCCCCCTGCCGGCGGCTCTAGTTTGGAAATCGCTGCTCTATATACTACTAAGGGTAATATTTATCTTTTGCTTTATGAGCAGGTAAAAAAAATACCTGCAACAAAATTTACTCCTAGAGTTTTCAGTACTAGGAAATGTGTTAAAATCAATTGAAATCCTTAAAAATCTATGAAATTTCTTAAATCTTGTGAAATTTCTTGTTATCTTGTGAGATACCGCAATATCTTTCAAAATATTTGGAAATTCTAGTAAACTTTTTAAGTCCCTGGAAATCTTTCAAAATCTTTAAAACTACACTGGAAATTCTCCTGGTCAACCCCTTGTGATGACTGATGTATCTGGAGCAAACGGAACAAACAATTCGAATCTAAAAGCGTACTTATTTTTCGGGCCCTTAAGAGCCCGGAACTAACCTTGTTTGCAGGCATTCAAAAAAGTTTATTTCATAAATAATTTCTAGATTATCGGAAAGGCAGAGATGAAAAACGACGTAACCTCAAAATAATTCATACGCATAACATTTTTATTTAGCACAATAAATTTTTTTGTTATTATCACTCAAAAAAAGAGTCCGGGGATGTCCGTTATGATATTTTATAGCATCTCCGAATTCAGTTTTTAAAAATTTTAATTTTTGTGGAAAAAATCCGGGGAAACTGTAAGTATCACATGCCCTTAAGTTGAATTTCACATAAAGCCTGCTTTTTATTCCTAATGCTTGCATTACTTTTTGTCACTACATTTTGTTCCGTTAACTAAACTCTACAAAACCTCAGGCTTGGATTTCTTGCTAGATTCAAGTGCGTACATCTAACGGGGGCAAAAATAGTTAGAATCGTCTTAGCGTTTCTGGTCTCGCGACTCTCAAGGTTTTCTTTGTTCTCTGGATCTCCCCCTCTCATTCCCTTAGCGACCCTAAGTTCTAGCGGCCGTTATTGTCGGGTGGTAATGGCAGAACTGCGTAATCACTGTTTCCACGTGCAAGCAGCACCTGAACGTGAGTAATCCGCGTTTGCCAGGGGCCTAGGAATCTAGGAACAGTTCAAGATACAAGTACGTATATGCAACTAGTCAAACGTGTAAGGACAAAGCGTGTATCTAAGTATGACAATTCAATAGGAGGCTTGAACCTAAAATCAACAGGTTTTAGCTCTCTTTCCAATGTCATCTTCAGCTTGAGCTTTAAGGGGTTAGTACAGGAACTTCGATGTTTCTTTAAGAATTTTTTTTTCATATTAATAATTATTTTATTGATTCAAACTTTTTACAAATAAATATTGACATCAAATAATATTACAGAAAATGTATTTTATTTTAATTCCATCGTAAATATTGCTGGTACGGCTGCCTGAAGTTAGCCCTGCTAAAATCTGGTTGACATATCTCCATTTCTAAGCATCGGAAATAAGAAAATTCGCAATATTATTGAAGAGTAGAGGTTTAGATATAGTAGGGACCGCAGAAATTAATATCCGAAAAAAAATACAAAATGGCGGACTTGAAAATGTTGCAACTTTTTTTTACCATAAATTGTTTTAAAAAAAGGGTTAAATATTTATGAATAATAATTCTGGCACTTCAGACGATAAGCAAACATGTGCAGAATAAGTTTTAAAATTTTCAGACCGCTCGGTCCAGTAGTTTTTTTTTATCACCTCAACAAGGACGAAAATCGCGTTTAAGTTTTTGCATTTATGAAAATGCTCGTTCGGAGCGCTCGAGACACTTGTATCCTTTTGCATTTTTTGACATGTTCCTGAATTTTTCGACCAAAATAACCATTTACACACCATTTCTACATATATTTTATACAAGAATTTGTCATTTTTGGAAAATCGATTTTTTTTTAAAAAGTTCCTAACTACCTCTTTTAAAAACAATAAGTTTCCCCCAAGCGTCATACGCAGCTTTACCGATAATACTCCTTTAACCGTTTTTGTTTCGTGACGTACAAAGCAGTTACCCTATTTTTAATAACTACTTGCAACTGCTGATTTATGAAATTTATTATGCATGATTTAAAAAGGTTGCTGTGACGCCGACCACCCCTGCCAACTATTTTTCTGCAAAAAGAAAAAAATGTAATATTGTGGGCAGCTCTCGTATCCAACACATTCAGACATTTTTATAGCGATTTTACTACCAAATTAATTGAAATAATATGCATATATGTTACTGAACTCCAAAATAAATGGCTGTTTGCATCTTCACGGGCGTCGGCAAATATATATAGCCTAGCCGAAAAAATACCTATTTTTAGTCATTTTTAGCCCTGGGAAATGTTTGAAAGAATCTTGTAAAAGTAATGTTAAAATGACACATCTGTGAATGCATCCTCAGGATTCACTTGCGAGGCCACATCATTCTTCGTTGCAAACGGGTAACTACTGCTTTTATTGCGCAGACCTTTTCTTTGGGTCAGTTTCTATTTCGAGTCCCCAACAGGATTCAACTGGGCGGTTTATTGCACTCGCCATAAAGTTTACGCCACTCAATCTTTGGGCGAACTTGAAGTAAATTTATCAGTTTTTGTGTCATTTTTCAAACGGCCCTGTTTATTTTAAATCTTTGACCATTTGTGCTCTTCTTTTCCAACTTTATTCTGCGAGGTTTAAAGAATATTCTGTAAAATTTTCACTTCACACAAACATGACCAAAAGCGCGCGATATATTGGCAAATATCGTGGTATCACCAGAAGTCTGCTTTATTGTAAAATTTCAAAATAATATTTCTGAAAGGTGATATGTCAACAAATTCCGCCTTCAAATCTATGAAAAAAGAACTCCTCGATTAAATAAATTGGTTCATAATGTCTCACGAAAAATTGAACTCGAAAAAGAAGTTGTAGTTTTACGCGTTATAATCCATCAGTGGAACAATTCCTTTCGGAGGGCTTCAAAATGATTATAAAAAACGTCAGATTTGTTCTGACAAGCTATTCATATTTTCCGGTACCGGTGAGAATCCAAACATCCACTTCCTTTGGGAGAACTCTAATATACGTAGGGTAGGGGGGCAAGCGCCAACCAGTTAACAGTCAATGATTTTTTTAAGTTAATGAAATGTTGAATTGATACATTTTTTTCTCATTTCAAGTTCTACATTATTTTATATCATATTTCTATATGTATTAATCACATGGAAAAACAATGATTTGGTAATTTAATTATTTCTAACAAGCTGTATTTCATCGGCTTTGCCCCTCACCGGAGGGCAAAGCCGACTGCAGCTTTTTATGAAAATCAAAACATTTAAAGATAAGAAAATCTGACAGTTTGCTTCTAGGGTATTTTATTTACTGGAAAAAATACCTTTAAAGATATACAACAAGATGAATAAGTTATTTTGAATCAAAATAGAGATAACTGTAATATAACCTCTTATTCGTTGACATTCTACTAGAAACGGACTTTACGCAATGTTTCTACCGTACCTATACAAGAAACATGCATACCGACCGGATTGATAATAATAATATTTAATCATGGACATAGGAAACACGGGACTAGGCATGCCATCCTAACTTGGTCGAGCGGGGTTGAATCCACGGGAGGCGGGAGAATTCCATGAGTGGGGAGAGCCGCCATCTTACGATGTGCCATTTGATTATGCGCACGAGCATTTTTGCCGACAAACTGTGCATGAAAATATAAACATGTGGGCGCTGCCATGTTTGTCGCGGGACATCAAAAGGTGGCGGACCTCCCCCCTCATTGCATCAACCCTGCACTGGCATGCCTAGTCCCTTGTTTCCTATGTCCATGTATTCAATAGTTTCTTCCATGTAGCCCACAAGATAAGTTGCTGTTCTACATTGCCGATCATTTATCGACGAAACTTGTGACACATATGTCACCTAAGCACTTGTAAATATTATTTTCGTCCGGCCCGCCCCCCTGGCCAGACCTCACTTATTTATGAGATTTAATATATTTTGGACTTGAATCACGTCAAATTAATATAATTAGATTGTGTGATATTGTTTTCTCTGTCAAGATATCAAGTTTTTATACTGTAAGTATTGTCATTAAAGTTGAAAACTTTATATTTCTGTCATCGAAACTTCCATTTTTTCGTGGTAAAAACTGTTTTCTGTATAATTTTTCTTTTGCAACGTCAATTTTCAAGATTTTAGTAAGTAAACACTATCTCTCTGATAAAATAGATTTATTTGATGCAAATTAGAACTAAAATTGTTAAATAATAGCCATGCTATAAGGAAAATCACCTTTGCCCCACTGCTTGACGCTGCCTCCACTTACCCTACAGGATAAATTTAGTATAGATCAGCGATTCCCAAACTTTTTATGCACTTTCTGGGGAGCGGCAGGGGCACCACCCTCACATTTTTTCACAATACTGGAACCCAAGTGAGACACTGGACGCTAGTCGTTCGTGCTCGGTTGCTTGCTTCGCTGACCTTTTCGTTGTTAGAAAATTAGAGCCGGTTGAGAAAAATGAAAAATTGGTTAAATATTAATCAATAGAATTTTAATAAGTTCCGTTAGATTTGTTAGATTATCAAATAAACGTTTAAAAAAGGTAGAAGAAGATCGGATAATAACTTCAAGAGTTATCGCACTTTTGTTGCATTCACAAGATTTGTCAATATTTCATTTATTAGCTCGGATATTAACCGATTTTCAAAAACTTTGTTTTCATTTTCATTAAATTATATTACGAAATTGATTCAGCCAATTAAAATTTAATTGAGCTAAGTCTTTATAATTTCAGTTATTGCAAGTTGACAACAATGAAAGGGTCATTCGTGATAGGTACACGAAAGTCGAGGAAAGTAGCCTTCTGCTCGCAGCGGGGAGCCTGCCTAGCTGCCCGGGGTGGCATCCCCCTGCCGGCGGCAGCCTTATCGGCCGGCGGCACTAGTTTGGGAATCGCTGTTATAGATGACAAGTACTCTGAATGATGAGAAAACTATAATATATAATTATATAAGAGTTGTGATTAAAGTTATAATTTTTTTATATTTATTTTATTAATTATATTAATATTTAAAACAATAGGATCAGATTGCAAAACGTTTGCTAATAATATCAATGGGGGTTAAAATATTGTGGATAGATGAAACTGTTTCCGAAAAAGCAAGCTAAAGTTATTGAAACTGTGAATAATGGAAATTCTATATTATGGCTAAATTACGAAAATTACTTGATCCATAAATTATACAATTTGAAAATTAAATTCTAAAAAATATTGCTACACGTATGTTGTAATGTAAGATTACTGTGTGTGACAAATTTTCAAATTAATAATCGCTGGTGACCACGGACCCCGCATTATCTGCTAGTCGTGTGTCATCCATAATACATGCGCATTGTGATCAAAGTGACTAAGGTGACACGCACGACTTGCGAATGAAACCAATTCGCATGGTATCACTCACGTATTTTTTTGAGTGGAACCACAAATAAACACTCCCAAAAATCACATTCTGCAAATTAAAACATATTCTCTAAGCTTTAAGCTCAATGTGCCAAGAATGTTTATAAAAAATAAGAATCCGACACGTAGTTTTGGCCTTAGGCACTTTTGAAGTCGAGCGGACCTGTCTGCGCCTGCGGGAGAACTGGAGTGGGGAGCAGCTCTGTGGAGGGACTAGACCACGCCCACAAGATTATCCAAACGCAGAACGTTACTAAAACGTAAACTATTAGACCTACACAAATTTTCTTAATGACTTTTCGTATTTGTTTTTCAACCGGTATGCAATGGTATTAATGAAATGAAAATAAATGGTTGCAACGGTAGACGAAATGTTGCGACGCATTGGGACGCACAGCCACCTAGAACGACCCGCGGTGACGCGCAGGCCAACATCGGGGCTGCCTATATCCGTCCACGGTCGGATTACGTTGGCATCTTGTTAAAAGCGAAACCACTGCTAGCACTGATAATGTATGACCGTCCGCGAAGAGCGGCCTAACAGTCCATCACATGAAATCTATTAGAGGGCCTCAATCTGCAGTTTAATAACAATTGGAATGTTCCAAATATAAGAATAATATTTTTTTCTAACACACGCACGAAATATTCGATTTTCGAGGCATGTACTGCGTGCGGGAAGTGACGAATTCCGAAACCGTGATAAAAAGCAGTCATAAAAAGACATTCTCTAGTTGCTGCGATTGCGCTCTTTAAGTAAGATTACTTTTTCTTGCTGTTGCGCTTGCGCATTTCGAGTCAGAATTAGTTTCCAGGACTGTCGGAATCATAAATTCACTTCATTATGATTTGACGCTTGATAGACTTGATTGTGAGTAGTGAATAGTTATTGGACATACTCGAAGTGAGAAGTTACCATAAATGAGTGATAAATTACCGAAAATTTTGGAAACTTTTAGATATCTGAAATTATCGGTATTTTGCCAATTTGTCATAAATTTCTGGAAATTCCGAAGTAATTTTTGTAATTTTACCATAAATTTCCAAAAATTACCATAATTTTTAAAAAAATTGGTTTTTATTGTTTCTCAAATCGAAAATCTTCGGGACGTTTCCGGCTCGTTTACAACTCGCCTCCAAGTCCCCTTTGACTCGTCTCTGGGTCGTACAGCTAACTTCACACTCATGTGAAACTGCCTACTTTCCACACTTGTAGCACAATATACTATTTATTGTGAAAGAACAAATAAAAAACTATCGATTGGTGTAAAAATATAAAAATCGATTTTTTCCATATTAGGTCCCTTTCCTTGTGGGCGGTCTTATATTTCTACCAGTTGTAGAAAATTTGAAGCGGCTTGAAACAGGCTTTGGCATTTACTGTAGTCACCGGTTAACCTGTGAAATTTTACTCTACAGTATTCAGAGTATATATATAATGCAATTCCTCATTAGTTCATCGATTGTCCCGCGGCGTGCTAGGTTGTGAAGTCCAGGGTACAACCACTTTTAATTCGCTTCACAAACCCCGTAGTCATAGTATACAATATACATACATACGTGCAATGCAAACTCTCGTTTCAAGGGAGAAATTTAGCTGGAGAGACAGGTTGCTTCTCCAGCCGGCTACCCGATTATTTCTGTGCCCACGCTTCTCTTGATACGATATATTCGCCTCGTTTCCCGACTCCCAGCCCTTTCGCGATTCAAAAATAAACTGTATGGTATTCGATAAAAATACATACCCGCCCATTCCATCCCGAGAAAACACCCTGAAAATTGCCTTTAGCCGGTTCAGTAAAAGCCCTTCCCACACGTGTTTCTAAAAGGGGAATCAGAAACTACTACTTTTCCAGTTTTCCATCGGTTTTATTTTCTTTTTTACCTCAAGAATAACGTTCCTCAGAAGCTGCATCCTACGTAAATGATAAAAACAGATCGTTTCCTCGCGAAAGTAGTTTTAACTGCTCAATCCCACTCAGGAGAGATGAAATGATAAAGATAAGCGAATTGATTTCGATGCACGATACTGCATGGCCGCTAAGGCGTAACGATGGCAATTTTCAAGTCATTTGGCCATCCCTGGCGAGAGAAGCGTTGCAATGCGATGCCGGCCGGCCGAGTGCAGCAAGCAGAGGAACAGTGATCGGTGTCACTGTGTCGAGCAAACCGGTGACGTCACTAGACCCGGCACTGGTCTCTGCTGAAGCATCACCAACGCACACTCCTCGCATTAAATCTTTCATTCTGCTATCCTTTCTTATCAATGTTTATCTTTTTCCGCTTTACTTTTTTGCCTCTTTAAATTATCGTCCCATTGTAGTTTTGTTTAAAACTCGCCTTCCGAAAGCTAATGACAGCGTTTACGGCCTACACTTACTCCCAGTTGCATCAATGTTTCTTATGATTTAAATGGAACTTAAAACTGCAAACAACCTATCGAATTTTGCCTCCAGGTGTCCTAAGTAGCACTTAAGCTACACGTTACGATTGTGCGTGCACCTATAAAAATTGAAATTACTATAAACGGTTCTCTACACTTATCTCAAATACTGCCTTGTAATTTTTTAAATTACATTCAATGTTATTGGAATTGAAGAAAGTTTTTGCCTCGAGAGTTGTTGAGTCTACCAAGAGTAAAAAATACCGGATTTATAAACTTAAATAATTTTTTTTTAAACTGATCGATCAATCTGTCACACGGTTAATTTAGTTCCGATGCGGGTCGAGGACGAGTATCATTTACAATCGCATTTAGAAAAACGGTTCACCGTTCTAGATACGCGTTTCCGCTTATCTTGCGCGAGGGCTGCCTCCGGTTGTACCAGGGTAAGAGAAATAAACAGATACATGTTAACTTGCTCATGTACTCAAAACGAGGTCACCATGCGGAGATAGCGGTTATCCACGCAATAGCGGTGCAACTACTGTCCACGTGGTTAACTGTACGAAGAAAAGTGGGCTTTGGAAGCGTGACGCAATCAGAAATGATTTGTTATGTGATCTTGGAGAACGCTATAATCCTGCAGCACACCAACACCTCTACTCTCCACATTCTCCTAATCATAGGACCAATCGCCGGGAGTGTTATTTGCCACGCCTGGACCTTTAAACTCCTCAGCAGTCTCTTTTGGCTAGTATTTTCGGCAGCAGTGATAATCGATTCTCATAACTAAGATAACCTTCTTAAGGGGACCTTCAATTGATAAATGAATAAGCAACTTTTTGCATATGACCAAGTTTACACACCTCTTAACAGTCTATCTTGAAAATCCCTCGCCACAGCGCTTCTCTAATAGTTCAGAGGTCTACAGTGAAAGAAACGTTTACTTGGCCCAAAAATTTTATTAGTTGCTACATTATTAGTTTTATTAGTTGCTGGTACTAAATGAATAGTCACTGCAACTGATGTAATTGTTGTAAGAACAAATAAAATAACAGTTTCAACTAATAATATAGCAGGACCCAATCAAATGAAAGACCCACAATGAAAGACTAGGATTTTATCATATATTTTCAACACTTTTGTTTACGTTTTAAGCTTTCACTGTAAAACTCACTTGGCCATCAAGACTGTACGATATATCGCCCGTATACGCAAGGTTTTACGATATTCTAATGAATCGTGAAAGTATCAACATTCGCCCGTCGAAAGTGAATTTCTTATGTATTCCGTAGGTGGAAGCGCACTGCGCAGTTAGTGACTAGAGACCGGTCTCTCACTCTTGGCTAAAATC
Source organism: Belonocnema kinseyi (assembly GCF_010883055.1). Lineage (NCBI taxonomy): Eukaryota > Metazoa > Arthropoda > Insecta > Hymenoptera > Cynipidae > Belonocnema > Belonocnema kinseyi. The sequence continues at coordinate 43,910,587 of NC_046665.1, forward strand.
TAGGCTGCGACCTGCTTCGCGCTATCAATTTGGGTCAGTGGGTTCGTCCGGGCCCAAGTAAGACCATGTGAATTGTACACAACGACATAACCTAGGCCCCTTTCATCGGTGAAACTCCGTTCAGTGTACATAATAACCAGGAAAAAACATGTCGCAACAATTCCAATTGTTGACGCCCTCACTACAAGGACAAACAGCTGTTTATTGTTTAACCACAAAATTTCTTACAAATCTATCATACACCACAAAATTTTTAATAATTTGCCCTAGGGCTTTTTCAAGGTATAATAGTTCGAGAACAACGTAATCTGCAAACATCGTTTTTGTTCGATCTATCATGTGATCATTTCTATTGCTGTGATGTAATACTGATGTTGGAAAAAACTTGAAAATTCTGTAATTTTTAATGTACGTATTTAAAGTTTTTTCTATTTACGTATATTTAAATTCAAGTAATTTACAATAATCTTCGTATACATAATCATGAATTTCTGTAGTTGCATTGAATACTTATATAACAATAAAGTTACAATTCTTGAAATTTAATGTACACAAATGGAAAAGACTTCCAATGTACGTACATTAAAATTGATTGAATTCTCACATCTTTTCTAACAGTGTAATCAAAAGCCTAGGTGATGAAAACAGTTTTGAGGAAAAACTCATTCGCAACCTTTTTTAGCCTCAATCAGATTTTTTGAATTCATTGACACGACGACAAACATGACAAACTGACGTTGACACGGCGACAGAAAACATTTTGTATTTAAAATTCCATCAAGAAATTAACGTATACTGGACATAATCCTCCATTGAGCTTTTTTCAAAGAACATCGCCATCTGCAAACACCCTTCTTGTTAGATATATTATCTGGTAGTTTTTACCCTTGTGATTCAACATTATATTCACAAGGTCCAGTAAATCAAAAAGGTGTAGCATTCAGGAAAACCTGATTTATAACATTTTTTGGACTTCGTCAAATTTATATGGAATTCATTTCGCTAACAACAAACGTGACCAACTGTACATTATATGAAACAATATTTTGTGTTTAGAATTCCATCAGGAAATAAACTTCCAAGTGGTTCTTCTCACAATAGTTGTAACGGGCTTTCTGATCACTGCTAGCGTGGTGCCCTATGCGCGTACGCACTTGTCAGGTGCGTGTTGCAACGTTATATCACGGGCATTGCGTAAAGCGTTGGCAGCTCGCGTAAAATCTATGAGTTCTCTATAATCCCTTCTCTATAGCCTCATTTTCTTTTTACGCACATTAGGCCCACGCGAGTCCCAAAATCACGACATAGCTCTCGCGCATTGCCACCTCCGGATGAGGAGAAAGTCCCTTTCTCGCGCGTTTTTCCATATGCATATCCAGTCTGGAAGTCGAAACTCGAGAAGAGTTTCAGCCGACACATCTTAACTGGTTTCATAAATGAAAATCGTGAAAGTAACTTTTTACGACAAAGAAGACGAAGAAAACAATAGAATTATCGGAACATTACCGATTGTTGTATCGGAAAGGGAAGACAACTCTGACACTTAAGTTCAATGTAACAAATCGTTTATTTGCAGGTGGTACAGTGCTTTTTAATCTCGACACACGTGAACACTTAATCGCCATTTCCTTTGAAATCGCATGCTTTCGTAACTTTCACCACTCGCATTCTGCCTTTTCAGTTTTTTTATCCTGTACGTGTTTCAGGTTCGGATTTACTTTAGAATATTTGGAAATAATATCGGAACGATTTACACGATAATACTGTGAGTGATGAACACAGTGTAGTTTCATGTGAGATGGGTACACTTTCTCAGCTCAAGACGTCTTACGCAATCAAATTAGAGAATTGTACAACTTGCTACTTAAGGGGGAAAAGTCGACCAGAAAAAATATCCCGGACACTGCGTGACATAGTGCCCTCGATCCTACCTATCTTAATGACGCTGCTTACGAGCAATTGGACCGTATCGCTTACCAGTTTAACTATCATGTAATTCGAAGTTTGCAATAGCAGCGAGTAGCGGAATCGCGATGCCAGCTGGCGTGCCATTTTTCAATGACGATGCCACCTCGTGCTCCATTATCTTCAGGATCGCGATCACGAAACGAATGAAGAAAGCAGAAAAGGATTTGTTTCGACATCCACATTAAAACTACTATCATTTAGCTCAAAAAAATGTGGCTCTATCGACCGCAAGGATTACTAAAACCCTTCACAACGGTTATTTTCATTTGGTAATTTTTTAATCATGTCTCAGTAAAAGATAGTTAAAACGCAACTTTTTTTCTGCAAACGTGCAGCATTTCATTATCGGTCGCTATTAACCTGGTATTCCTGCAGTTGAACTTGAAAAATCCTCGTAACCATTACGATGGCTAACGCGGACGGTTGTAAAACATGAAAAAAATCAATGCCACGGCTGAAGCCGATAGCAGAAAGCGAAGGTTTTCATTTTTACGAATCATTGATTATAACTGCGATTGCATAAAAGCTGAATTCCATGTAAGGAAGTTGATTCTAGAAAAGGGAATTGGATATCAGAGAAAAATATCTTGGTCATTTAAAGAAGTAAATTATTACAGAACGAGAATTACTGTTGTTTGAGAATTATTGTACAGGTTCTCTATAAACGTTGCGTTCATGTCGAGGCCGATTGCGTATCAGGTTTTCTTTTCTTTCTTTGTTCCGCGACGATGAGACTGCGAGGCGCTAGACTTAGCGGCTGCATCTATTAAACCTAGGTGTACATTGGGCACTTCGGCCTACTTTTGTGGGAAACGCTCGACCTCGCTTTTCTCTTGGCAGACACGCGCCACTTTTCCTCCCGTCCTTGTGACTCGAACAGCAGAACGCGCTACGGAAAGCTCTATGCGATTCTTCCTACCACATCGTGCCTCTCGCCAGGAAGAATAGGAAGAATGTTGGAGAGTCATTAAGTGCGTATGTTTACAAACACGAAATTTCTAGCGCCATATCGCGCTTCAGAAGTCTCAATTTTCTTAAACGTGATTGCATCAACTGCCAACAACTAATTTTACTTCAGCAGTTTCCTTTATATGTAAAAAATGTGTATTGTGCGAGAGAAAGAAGACTGTAAAAGTCGACATAAGCATATATTGTAAACGTATTAACTCTGCACGTGCAAGGTCGCCTTATCGATTGCAATTTACGTTTAACACATGTTGCTGCATCGTTACATCATTGCAACTCGATTAGAACCAATATCGATACGTGGGAAAAAGAATGGAACGCACGAATCAAGCACGCATAATCGGTAAACCTTCCGATTTCATTTCCGCGTTCAAGCCTGCGTCATTTTATGCTCTTTTAAAATTATATTTGCAAATCGTAAATTGCTTTTATCCTTACTGAAATAGAAGTCCTGACATCGCACTTCCTCTATTGTGTGAGCAATTCGTCAACAAATTAATATCAGATTTCGTGGCCGCTAGAGACACCAGCCTTCCGTTGATAAGACGTCACAATACGTTTGTAAAAAATAGAATTGTGGTTGAAAACCAGTAAAACGTAACCCGCGAGAGGACAAAACAGCCTAAAAAATATAGTTAGCCTTGCGGTGGTGCAAAAACTTGGGTCTCACTGTCAACCATCTCTATCGGAGAGAAAATACTAAAAAATTAAAACATGTTTAAAAAGAAACACCTTTGGTCCTTATTCCTAAACTTGCGGAACTCACGGTATATAATTACGTCCATATTTTTCTAGTTTTTTCAAATCTTCTTTTCTGCTAGGGGAAAATGTGCGTCCGGCATTTGCTTTTCCAAGCTGCGTGCATCTCAGTGGTAAATGTGGACGGGGTCAAAGACGGGTCTAAATTGAAAAGGATCACATAAAGCCAACTTCCGGCGTGCATGGTGCCAGAACTTCCGCTAAAACTAGCGGAAGTTTCGAACGCGTTACAAGAGCAATGTAGTGCGAAGGCATCACGGTTAGGTATATAAACCGTGGAATTCGAGCACCTAAAAGCTCACAAGGATTCATGGTGTCATGCCGACAGGCGCGTGCTTTGATTTCTTAATTTCGCCCCTTCATTTGGACAGATCGAAGTTTTATTTCGCTTCGAAATTCCTTTCATTTGTTTAGCTTTCAATCTTTATTAATTGTAAAGAAACAGAATATTTCTTATAACTTACTTCTCGTTGGATTATATTAATCTTAAATATCTTCATTCTGGAATGTATAACTAGGTGTGTTATCTTATCAGCGTCAACGATTTCGTGTTTACATCCTAGTCATGTGTGAACCGAGATTCTAAATCCCTTCGATTTCCACACTGATGTGGGCACGATTTCTTCGCTCATTACGTGTCTCTCTTTTCTTAATGCAACCTTGTGAGCGATCGCATGCATTATACGCATACATATTCACACCGCATAATACCGACCCGCTCCAATATCCAAGGTAGATGTAGAGCCGATCGTGGTATAGTAGTAATTGCGACACCCGGCATTAGTCGAGTTTGCTGAAAGGCGAGCCGCGTGAAAAGGCCGCTGCACTGCTTTCTCGACTTTCGATAGCAATTCGTTCTGCCTCGAAACGCATAAGAGAACGGTTCAAAAGGCTCGGTTGACAAGATCGAAAGTTATTGCGCAAACTTACTCGTCATATTCAAACCATTGTCACAATTTACCAAATTTATTTCCTTCGCATGTCAAATTATACAATATAAGTCAGACAATGGATAATTAAAAACTCGATGATGTTGGTGTTGTATTGTCATACGCCTAAACGTCAGTGACTCAATATCGGGTCCTAAAAATACGCAACGGTTGGTTTTCAAATTACCTCTCAAAGCAGACAGAAAAATTATAACTTACTTTGCAACACATTGTAAAATGAATTTGACAGCTGGACATCGAAATCTTGGCTCAGTTCAACGAACCGAAATGTACCTTGGTGGCGCTGGCGTCGTGACTTTTCAAGTAAAAATTAAACCTTTATGTCCTTTATCAGGTAAAAATTATCAA
>NC_046665.1:43915677-43924426 GCF_010883055.1 Belonocnema kinseyi
TGTATATGAAACAGATAAATTCGATATCTCTCAAACAATTGGCAATTCAGCTGATTAACATGTAATTCCAGGAAATTCGTGATTTTATAATCGGATTCATAGGCACCCTCGTTTTTATCCCATGTAGATCGAGCGCGATTCCGTTCTTGGTTTCCCAGAGTTTGCGTTCTCGTGGTTTTATGTGCCCTAACGAATGAACGAATCAACGGGCACCGAGGAAACAAGTTGGTAAGCGAACACAACCTAGCTGCACCCACACGCTTTTTCGTGCATAGCAACTCGTGGCAGCAACAAGCGACACCGTTGCTTCGCGCTTAAGAATGGCCGCGTCACGAACCCGGCGAAGGGTGCACGTGTACCGGAGACCAGGCCTAGCTCGGCTTATAGATCGGATTCGGGTTATCGGTTTTACTAGCTGGAGCAAAAAAGGCAAAAAAAGGCCGATGCCAATGCGGACACGAATCCTTATGGTCTTTAACTAGTTGCACCACCTTCGCACTTAAAGTTCCGACAGCACGTGAGCTTCCAGTAATATTGCAGTTTCTACACAAATTTTTACGATTGCGAACAATGCTGCAGCAAATTCTAGGTTGCTCGAAACGACCACTTTTAGGGAGAGTTTTACATTTTTAGAATGCTAAAGAGATGTAAAAGTCTAAGTAGACTAGTATCAAGTTAAACAAAGAAACCTGCCAAATGGTAAAACGCGATAAATGTTTATCAGACGAAGTAGCTCTTATTGTTCGCGATAGTGCAAGTAGACGCTTTTGTTTTGAAACGCAGAGGGTTTGTAGTGGTAGAATCGACAATTGAAGAAAAAATCGATGTAATGGGTTCGGTAATTAAGAGGAATGCCGTGTTCAGCGACCGGGCGACCAGGAATCGCGATACAGCGATTCGTGCCTTTCGTTCTCCATTTACAGGCACGAGATGGTAAGGTTCGTCGTTGTTGTCGGTAACTAAGGCTCTGAACGAACGTAACCGTGGTCACGTTCGCGTCCCGTAATGCTTGGGCCCCAAGCCAAGCAGATTCATACGCCACATGGAACCCAATAAGGCCTGGGTGTATATGTGGAGGGGACACATGTCAGAGCTGGAACGGGCACTTCCTAGAGTAGCTTCAGCCTGGATTTGCAAAAGCGCGAATTTCGTGTTCCCCAGTATTTTACTCCCCTATCGCCCCCATGCAATCTTCCAGTCATCTTAAAAAATGCCAATAACGGAAATGAGACGCAGAAAAAAATGAGACCAAAGTAAAATAAATAATTGTTAAAGTCAACTAGGCCGTAAATATTTCATATGAATAATATTCAATGATATTCAGAAGGTAAATCATATTTTGGATGCAGATTTGCGTGGTAGGTTGTATAAAAAAGGCGTGTTGGTGACTATACTGCATGAAAATTAGCCATGCAAAAGTTTCCCTAAGTCTTTAATGGCCTCCAAGATGACGTGCCTACATCCGATGCAGCAAACCGTTCTAGTTTGAAGCCACCTACTCTCGCTTTTACCTCACTTCGCGACTGACCTACGTTGATTTGACCCACTTACGATCAGATATACAAGAAACGGCATGGCAAATAATAGCAGGCCTCGCATCAGCATTTTCATTGTGCCTCCATTAATTCTGAACCTTTCTCATGAATTTCGACTACCCAGACTCAACTTGAGATGTATACCAATCAAGATTCCCGACGACCTTATTCTCTGAATTCTGCACGCTCATCGACTCTGCAAACCATTGTCTCGCTTTCGAAAATGCAATTAATTTAATTTTTGTAGACTTTATTTGAAAATTGAAAGATTAATTACAAAATCAAGTTCCCAACACGTTGATCTCAGCATGGAAAAGAAAACCTACATCAACAGCGATTTAGTTGTTTCGATGGAGCTATTTTTCTCGTCATCAGTGTTGATAAATATTTGCCTAAGAATCCCCTCCGAAAAAATAATTTCTCCGTATGTGACTCAACTAAGTAGCATCAAACACCATATTTTTGTTTACTCCCACCCGATGAGAAATAAGCCCCAATAAGAATGCGTGGAGTCGCCTATATTACACGAGCTGATACTACATGAGTATACGGTGTATAATCATCGCGATCCATCTTGCATAAGCCATTTTCCGGCAAAGTGGTACAACGCGTATGACATAATCTAACGCCTCGCGCATATAACAGACATTCTCCATACATACTGTAACATCCTCGATTCACCGGCGGCTGCCATTTTAAATAGATTATAGTGCTTTGACGCGTGCGCTCTTCATTGGTGAGGTACGTACAAGACGAAACTACTTGACTACTGCCGAACGAAACGCACTTGCCGCGAGCTACAATGTCATTTAGATATAGAGAAGTATGTGTAGTATGTGAGTGTGTTACGCAAATGAAAACATGTGGGCGGAAAGTTACAACCTTGTGGTGACGCGACCACTATGCGAGCCTAACTCGGGTACGTTGATTTACAATGATTGTTACAGCAAGGATTTATTCTATGCTATACTGTATTATATATCCCATATACTAGCCCACATGAATTCCGGATGAAGCAACTTGACATCATAAGTTAAAATTCCCACCAGGTAGGGGTTAGTAAATAAAAACATTCCTAGAATCCCTCCTTCGAATTCTTGAAACTGATCTGTAAATAAGGGATTCAGCCGAAGAATCAACCCTACTGCAGTGAATTACACTACATTTTTAAGAGTACTTGCCTTTATAGCCGGCAATTAAAGTCTTGGCTCGTCCCTGGGGAATTCCTGCGCGGTCGAGTACCCAGGACCTGATGAGGCCCTTAATTCGATCCTGTTCTCCAATGGCGCATGGTGAAGAAACAACAATGATCGAGATATAATATAGTGGAGATGATAAATATAGCTAACTCGGAATGGCTGCGCGATAGATTGTCCACATGCGCGAAAATCCAAACACAAATCGATTAGTTTTGAATTTATCACATCTTAAATAATTTCCAATTGGAGTCAACAGTGAAATTTTATACGATATGTGAAAACGCCTCCAACGGGAAACTTGAAAATTATTTAATCTGCTTTCAAAATTGAACTATGAATCCACTAATGAGCTGATTCAGATTGACTCTTCTATCGTTAACAACCCACAACTCATTAACCTACGCTAATGAAATGAACGTGACGCTGGTAATCGGGGATGATGCAGTGGTTAAAACAAATAGGATCATCTCGAACTAACAAGCGTTGTTACATTGACTGGCCAGGAAATAAGGTGAACGACCATGAAGCATCAAATTCAATGCACCGTCGGCATATCGACAAGTTTTGGCTGCGTAACCGGAAGCCTCGTGAAATTCGTCTGGCGATTCAAAACACGGGCCTATACTACGTAGTTAGCCGATGACAAGAGCGCGTGGATGGCAAAATCATGACGTCACACCATTAGACTTGCGCATCAGGCTTGTTTATGTCGAGATTCGAGATAGCCGGTTGCGTACTAGAAGTTAGGTTAGCCGGCACCGTCGAACTATCTTTGGATTCACAGATGTAGGAACCGAAGAGGATATTACTCAATCGATTTTCAAGTCGTGTTAGTGAACGGTGGCACCGTTAACACAATGACGCGATTCGAATGAACGTCGAGAGAGGTATTTCTGAGGCTACCATAGATAGCGAGGGGTCCGATTGACCGGTCTTTTTACCAAAAATTTAATATGAGTCAGAGGATCTTTAAAATGGCAAAATACCTCAAGGCCAGATTGTGTTCAGATCCCAAACTGTGAGTAATAGCTGCTATTCTTAACTAGATAACTGCGACCATAACATCCGAAATAACGTAAATATTAGATAATAGAGTAGCAGGACAAAAGAAATTAGTCGGTAAAAGCTTTCAGGTTAATCGTGTTGCCTATGACCTATGTAAAGGCCCTGTCAAGTCAAATTAGAAATTACGTGTAGACTACTAGTGGACTTAACTTCGATATATAATTTAAGGCTAAAACCTGCATCTTTTGAATAAAATTGCCATTTCGTTTTATAGCTCCTCAGAAAATATAACTGATCATTATTGGAACTCTGCGTAATTATGAAATAAAGAAACTAATGCTTGTTAAACAAAAAAAGTACTCCATTGTACTCCCTTCCTGATTTGCATAGAAATATAGATAACTATCTCATAATATTTTCCACAGTAGAGGCTTTTGAGCAAAAGGCAGTTTGTAGCCTATTGTGAGGGAGCTGAGAGAAATCGCCACATATACTCAATTGCCAACTATAGCTGTTCTCCACGTGGAGAGCTACGGTAGCCGGTGCAGCGGTAGTTGTAGTCCACCGGCGCGGCATGCAACACGAGTTACACGCTTACGTTAGCTAGAGCGCATTGTAGCCACTCATTATGAATCTAGCCGCGCCCACGTAGCGGGACCGAGGCCGCGTATTTCTCTCTTTTGTTTCTCCCCTCTTGCCCCTTTCCCTTCTCCCTATTGCAACGCCTGACCGAATGTAATAGTACGATCCCTTACCCAAGAAATTTTCACGGTGCTGTTTGCCACACGACTTGAAAGAAAGTTCGACCTCAAAACGATTCTATGAGCGGTTGAGAGGATATCTCATCCCTTCTACCATCGCAAATCACGAAGAAAATCCTGCAGGCGCGTCGTAATTTCCTATAGCGGTATTCTGTCAATGGATAGATGCTCGAATAAAATTAATAGAACCCGGTACTCGAGCCGATCACAAGTACCGTACAGATTTTATCACGACCTTTTCAACGTTGCTATTCCTAATATTGATTATTCAAACAGTATTTTCAAGTCGTACAATAGCGAATGCAAGAGTTTTTCGTGTTCTCATTGAAATTTCAGATATGGTAATTAAGAAAATGATGATGAAGATCAAGGTTCACCGGGTGGGCAATAGGAAAGCGGTAATCATCTTTAGTCTTGACGATAGGAAAAATCAACAAATTGATTGTGCGCTGATGGGGCTTCTATTTATTTACTTCAGAATCAGCAACCCAAAGATTGTTTTAATGCAATTCGCAATTCCTTTCTTCTTTGCTCCAAGTTTTTCATTTCAAAATATTTACTACACTCTACAATGTTACATGATGTACCTACAATTTGTTTGACATATTCCAATCTTATCTATACTTTTCCCCTTTTTCATGAACAATTTCTGAGGTTTTTTTTCTTACTCTGTTTTCTCCCTTTCTCCATAGCCTAGACATTCTAATCTATACGGTCTTTTCGGGCTCCAATCGGGTACCGGCTACCCTATCAGGAACAAACATTTTCTTCTTATTTTCTCTTATTCTGCAAGACATTGTTTAGCTTTGCCTTCGTTTATTTTCACGACGTATGTATTAAATAAAACGCAGCACAAAATACATCGGAAAATGTCTTTTGAAAGTTGAACCAAATACAACTAGTTCTTTTTGTCCTGGGCCCTGTCTTGCATGCAGCGCTTCTAAATTATTCGCTATCCTAGCTAATATGACTATATCTACCGCGAATATTTTGGTTGGCTGTGGAATATATTTTTTTTTTAGCTAGGTGGAAATGCTTTATACACAACGGCCGACTCAAGCCGCTGACAGTGCAGTGTGGGACTTCTCCAATCATGGGCATCGAATGAGTGCAAGTGGTTCTAATGGTGAGGCTTCTTGGACATTGGGTTTGCCCTGTGACGTAAGCCAAAACTGAAGCACTCGTGAACTATGTCGAATATAGGACGGGGCTGACGATCCCCCCGATTTCATTCCAAATCCGAAAAAAGAAATTCCGTAATTTTTTATTTTAACAGGTGCCGGTTTTGATTGGAAGTTTCCCATGTAAAATGCATGGGGCAACATCACTTTTTTGAGTTTTTGGAATAATTTTTTAGGGTTTAAAAAATATGACAGGAAAATATGGGGGCCTGCAGAGTAGAGAATTATCCAACGAAGAATTTCATGTAATATATATGTTTTAAACACCTTACACACCCCCACGAATTCTTAATTACTCGAAATGTTAACCGATTTTCATCAACTTTTTTTTTAATTTTCTTAAAATTGCATCAGGCAAATGATTCAGATAATTAGAATTAAATTGAGCCCTGTCTTTACAATTTTAGTTATAGAAACAGCCTTAAATCTCATGACAATGAAAGGGTCCTCATAGCGGGAGGGGGGGGGGGGGGGGGGGGGGGGGGGGGGGGGGGGGGGGGGGGGGCTGCCGAGGAGCCCGGAGTGACTTCCCCCGACCGCGGTCGGGCCGCCGGCACTAGTTTGGGAATCGCTACTCTAGCATGCAAAAAAATGTTACCATGCATTTTTGGACCACCCTAATAGCCTAATATACAAGTTACATCTTTTTCCTTCTCTCATGTTCCAGCAAGTGCAAGAGGGGATCAGCAACGCTCATGCGCGTGGTGTAAATGGGCCATCCACACGACGATTCGCGTTGGAAACGAGGCCACGAAAATTAAATTTTGTGATTAACGGCGAGCATATGCGCGAGAAACGTGTTTTTAAAATATCTAAACTGGCTTTGCTACTGTCCATCTCTATTAATGAATACTGATTTGGATTAAAGTTGCTGCACGACTGCTCCCAAATACGATAAGCCCTTCTTGTGGACATATTATTTATGCAATATGCAAATATACGATTTATTTATAGTAGTTGACCATATTTACCAGGGTAACTCTTATATCCATAATGTAAATTGAAGTCTCATGAATAAAGTTTAGTTTTTAAGATTATATAGAATATTCGTATGTTCGTGCTTTAAGATGGGAATGGTAAATATCGGCTAATAATTTCATATCATTTGCTTCTAAAGTGAATACTCTAATAGGAATATCTTTCACTAAATAAACAGCAATATTGCGCATTGTCATAAGGGTACAGAGATTATCAACTTCTGGCTTTTGTGAAGCGCGCTTTATTTTCTGGTATCGGTTTAAAGTCCCCGACCCACTTGACTATTCTATTATAACGCTATTGCTAAAAATCTTCGGTATATAAATAATGAGGACAATCCGTTTATACATTTTATACTGAAACTTATAATTGACTCATATGGAGTATATAGTTAAAGTTAAAGTCCAGACTCTTGGCCTCGTAAAATTTACGATTCAATTGGCTGATCGGCCTTGGCGAGACGAGCTCGGATGTAAATGCAATAATTGTGGCAATTTCCAACAAGAAATTCCCCATGTTTACAAGATGAAGGATACGTAACACCGTGCAAAATCTTTTCCGCGTTCGCTCTCACTCTGCCAGTCCCTGCTACCCCTTATTGCATCATTATGATACGATAACGTTTATTGACGTTACAATAAGCGAGTCTCGACGAATAAATCGAGCGTCAGTGGGACATTGGCATCGAACATTGGTGCACCGACGTAGTCAACTTAGAATGCGCCTGGACTCTTTGCTGAATATGGCTTGACTACGTCCCAGAGGTTATATATAATGCGCGACTCACTACAGCTAAAGTCAATATAATGATATAATCCTGGGTCTAAGTCAACGATAATGTGACCCATCTTATATCTTCAGGAAAAATTAAGGTCCACGGCGTGGAATCGTTGCCGATTTTCTTTCAGATTGGTTTATGGATACAAATTTAGATATGGATGGCCGTCGTAGCTGATGCAGAATATCTTGTCTCGTCCGTCAATCAGTAGTTATTAGTGATTTTATCAAAAATAAAGTTCTTATCGGAATATAATTCTAAAAGATACTGAAACATTGTAATAAGTATTGTATGTAAATAAGTATTGTACGAAAAAGTTGGGACTTTCTCCTAACTCTTATCTAATAATATTTCTAAGAATTAGAAATAATTGATATACTTTATCGTAGAATTATTATCTAAGACGAGTTAAACAAAAATATATCACGTTTTATAACTTTACTATTCTCAGTTGTTCTAACTTACCGACGGAGCTCTGTGTTACGGTCAATCGAAATATCCATAATCGAATTTTATGGCGCTAATTTTTAAAACCAGAATATTCCAATTTTCTCGTGTAGTTCAGAAAGTTCCAATAAAGAAAATATTTAGAGTTGGCTGATAATCGGCCTTTTCAGAAAGGAAATGTACTCTAGAACCCCATACCTCCGTCTTACAATTTTTCGAAAGATCTTTAGAAACATAATTTCTAACAAAGTCATCTTGTGTAATAAAATACACAAAAAGGCTGAACTGAGAAAAGTATGCTTCCAATCACCCGTGTTTTCGGCGCACACAAATAACCAAGTGTGAATTGCACCCTAATTTCTGGGTACGATTTTACTACAAGAAAAACTTGGGGTATTATAAAAGTCACCTGCTGTCCATTCTTTTTACAATTTTGGTAGTTTCGTACCCGAAATCCGAGCGAGATGGAACCTCATCTCGAAATTAGCTGGAGCAAAATTCATTCCAGACTTTTTACTGTGCACATTACCGACAAATGTATAAACAAAGAAAAAGAAAAGAGAGAAAAAGGAAACGAGTCAACCAAACTTCTCACTCTTTTCCTTATTGTTTCTCCGTCTTTTTTTAAAACACTGGGAACCAACATGTTTCGATGTCAATTTAGAACTCATTTGGCCTTCCTCATCATTCAATTTATTATTACAGGATACTACGGTTAGAATTTTGTTGTCCTTTTCTCAATACTAATCGACATATTAATAATAAAATATTAGCTGTAAAAGTAAAAATAACTGTTAAGGTAAAGCTTTTCATTCTATTTCAAATTTTCACAAATAGGCGCTACAACTTAAAAAAGGTTAAACCA
>NC_046665.1:43924526-43934791 GCF_010883055.1 Belonocnema kinseyi
CGTCATTAAAAATTTATTTTCAAAGATGAAATTGTATTATAAATATCTAGATAAACATAAACCGAAACGATTACTCAATGAACAGACGAATCCATTACTACACAACACAATAAATATCTTGTGTACTAATTTAACTTGATTAAATATTTCTTTGTATGCCATCCAAGTTATGAAATACTAGATACAAAATTTTAGTAATGAAATTTCGAAGTTAATTTTTTTATAAGGTTACTTCTAATTGCAATTCCTTCAGTTTTTATTTTCAACCATTTTCACATTCACAGAAAATCACCACTTGAAATTCACATAAAATCCCAATTATTTTCAATATTAATAATCTTTTATTAAAAATAAAATATCAGGCAAAACTATCATAAGTTTAACTGTTTTTCTAAACTATATAACTAACTGCATTTTTTACCAAAAATGTCGGTATTCTAAGAAAATGTTTATAGAAAAAAAAAATCCGGAGCTACATTCTCAGTAACTATATTGAATAAAAATTTGTATTGAATATTTACCAAAAATTTAATGGAGGCTTTGAACACTTTATTGGGCATTTTTACTTAATCGACAGCTCCAAATAAAATGTTAGTGGAAACACTATTTTTTAAGACGATATCAACGAAATAAAATTTAGTCCCATTGTTTTTCCCTCAGCACTTGCCGAGGTGAAGTTAGCTGGTGATTACGTGAAAATACCTAATTCCTAAATATTTCGCACTTCCATTCTGAACTAAAATTAAAAATCTTGTGAGTCATAATACATCTTGAACCATCTTCTAGATTTAGAACGCAGAATTTTCTTACTTAACAGTGCATACACTGAATAAAAAAATTCCGCGTGAATATGGACTGATTAAAAAAAAGTGCTCTAACACGCCGGAAATTCTAACCTAAAAAATTATAATTTCTTAAATTCAAATATCCTGCATTTTTACGCAAAAAATATGAACATTGTACATGATATTAGTTTGAATAACGTTATAAAATTTTCCAAAACGAACAATTCTTAGAGTTGACACTCCACTTTTAACGAAAATCTAATTGCGTCTTACGTTTCAGCAACAAGCACGTTCCCTCTAAAAACTCCAAAAAATGTGGGAGTGTACTATAACCTTAAAAGTTTCTTCTTCGAATTTTCCACTCCAAAATTTTATTCTCTTATTGAAAATCCCTCAAAACCATTGAAAAAAATTGGATAAAAAATAATGATTTATAATATTTTGCAAAAACCGGAATCACCGGCAATGAACATAACCTACGAAAAGTCACTTCCTTACCTCTTGCCCCGACGGAGCAAAGACGACATGGACCTCGTCAGTCTTCACATTATGTTCAGTGACTTCTGCATGTATTTCCCTTCCGTTATAAGTCAAATACACTTTCTGTCCTGGCACAAGTTTCGTATTAGTGATTGATCCAAATCCTGGACCGATTATTTCTCGATCCTGGTATTCCTTCAACTTAACTATATCTTCACCAGGCACATCATCGAATTTCACTAAAAATCTCGTTTTCGTTGTCAGCGGCATACCGTTTCCACTAGCATTCGAACCCGGTGTGTGCACTTCAAAGATACTTCCACAATAATATTTCCCGTTTTCCAAGGGTGCGCATACTTTCGTGCCAAATATACTTCGCTTCGCTAATCTCTTGCCAGTAGACATGATGAAAACTCGTGAGATTTTCTTTTCCCTCCTCAATTTACGAAACTTCTTTCTGCTCCAAAACTTTCTAACCTCCCAAAAAGAACACTCGCGTCGCAATGTCTGACGGTTCAAAACACTCTGGACTTGAAACACCTAATATTTCAACACACACAAAACAAAACACTATTTTTTTTCGAAAAATCTAATTCGAAAATCCGTTGAAGCTTACTACGCTGTACGCGGAGGTTTGCGCGGTCTGAAACATTGTTGGCATAATACATAATGTAGAGCGTCACAGCGTGTCAACTTCAGCTACAACACCGGGGACTGCGGACCGAGCACTGACTGTACCGGCCGGAAAAACAGCTGGCAGATAACATAACACAACATTGAGAAACCCCACCACGTGACTGGACTCTAAACGCTGATTGGTGACCTACTTCCCCCGCGAGAAGAACGCGCACGCCACGGATAGGAACAAAGAAAGATTTATCATTTATATTAAGGGTTGCAGGGATTTTAATATGTAAATATTAAGATCAAATGATGGGGTGGGTATATGACATTGTTTTTGGGAAACACTTTAGTTTTGTTGGAAACTGTTACTACGCAGTAGCAGAACTGCTTGTTTTCAGCGCCATTTTACAGAGATAGCTCAGATCAGCTGACAGTTTCATGAAACTTTGGCAAAGTTACCAAAGTTTCAAATATTGAGGCGGGAAAATTTAAAACATTAAAAAGGTTCTAGTATGTATTAAATTAAAGCATTAAATTATTTATTAATATAAATGAATATAAAGGTGATATCAATAATAATATTAATATGAATATAATGTAATATAAATTACAGGGCATACAATGCTGCTAGGTTCGATACATTTCGTTTATTCTGAATATGTGTATGTAGTTTATACAGTAAAAAAATGCGATTTTTGATTGAGCCATTTTATTTTTTGTTTGAAAATTTAATCTAGAAAATTCAACTTCCCCGCATAAAATTCGGATTTTTGGCCTGAAAATTCATCTATTTTGTTGGAAATTAATCGTTTTTAGTGGAAAAGTAATCTTCTCGAAAAAACATTATTTTATATTTTTGAAAATTCGTCTTTTTTGGTACAAAACTAATCTTATTGATAGACAATTCATCTATTTGGTTGGAAATTCAACTTTTTGGTTGAAAATAAACATTTCCGCTAAAAAACCAACTGCTTATTTCAAAGTTGAACTTCTTTGTTAAAAATATAGTTTTTTAATGAGGTCTTATGGTATCAGTGAAAAATATATCCCTTTAGTTGAAAATTCATGCACATTGTTGTAAATATAAACTAATCGTTTTTATTGAAAAACTAATCTTCTTGATAAAAAAATCATCTATTTAGTTAAAAGTTCAACTGATTGGATGAAAGTTGATCTACTTTGTTAAACATTCATTTTTTCTTTTTTTAAATTCAACTTGTTGGCTAAAAGATGAAAGGTCATTCACAAAATACGTGATACATTCAGGGGGGTGTTAAAATTCCTAAAATATTAACCTTATATTTTATGAATTACTTTGTCGAATTCGCCTTTTTGGTTTGAAAACTCATCTCTTTTGGTTGAAATTCAATCGCTTTTGTTTAAAAATGCATCATTTTCGCTGAAAATGAATCATTGTTATTTAGGATTTAGCTACATTATTTTTTTAATTGGGCATTTTATTGGACAAATTAAACTATTTTTGATTTAAAATCAAAATATGTTCAAAATTTAACTTTCTTTCTTTGTAGCAAATTAATCTTCTTGATTGAAAGTACATCTTTTTGATTAAAAATTAAACTATTTGGTCAAAAATACATCTATTTGTTGATAATGCAATATATTCATCTTAAATTTCAGGGTTGTAAAGCGGTTCAAAATCAATAAAATATAGTAACCACGTTAACTTTATTTAAAATAATTTATTCAATACCCTATTTTTGTGAAAAATCTCATTATTTTTCTATTTCCCCCTAATTCATTGTTCCAGCGAAACATTTCATTGACTATGATCCCTATCCCTAGCCGTCTGCTGACGACATGAGATTCTGGAAAGCATTATCAGCATTATGCCGGCCGGCAATAATGTTTTTCATGTGGTATTTAAATGGGTTCTGGGAAGAAATTGCTGCTTTGGGATACTTTTATTAGATGCGATTTAAGAAGATGTTCTTTTGTTTATTTAAATAATTAGATGAAGTAGTACACTTTTAAAAGCAAGTATTCCTGTGTTTATACGTATGAATCATTTATTTTATTCTAATAACTCAAGTATAAAACTGGGTTTTTATTGAAAAATTAATTTTTTGGTAGCTTGTGGAGAATCATTACATTTTCTAAAATAATAATGAAGTAAAAAGCTTATTAAAGCTTAATTAAGTAAAAAGCTAATTAAGAAAAAATAACAATTAAGTAAAAAGCTTATTAAAGCTTAATTAAGTAAAAAGCTAATTAAGAAAAAAATAATAATTAAGTAAAAAGCTTCTCAAAATAAATATAAGCCTTTTGGATTGTGATTTCTGCTCCAAAATGTTTGGCAAAAAGTGATTTAAAATTATATAGTACATATAAGCATATTAAGACTAATGTAACCGGACCCCCAAATTCCAGATAAAAAATATTTATTAGTTTATGCGATATTGCAATTTGCTAGAAATTTTCACATGACGGTATCTTGACAGCGGTTAATAATATTTAAGTTTTTTTTTTGTATTCAGTAATATGTGGGAAATGAAGTGAGTTATGAGCATTATTGCGATATTTTTTAAAATTACAAAAATATAATTAAATAGTTCAATATAACTTTTCAGCATTCAGTATAAATTTTTAAGACTGAAATACTCTATCGCGCGTCCGGTTTAAAATTAAAAAATTAATATTTAAGGTAACTCATAAAATCGAATCGAATAATATTTTTTAAACTATCGAGAGCGGCGGGAGAATTTGAACAAGTCTGTCAGACTTAGTGCCAGGGCTGTCACTGGCGCACCAATGACTACTACGGCGGACAGAGTTTCGTCTCCTCGCATGCGCGAGACGATTCGAAGTTTCCCACCGCGCTCAACATTTTTGTAAATATTGATCGATTTTATGAGTTGTTCTGAAATTTTTAATAGAATTTCCCAGAATCTAATCTAAAGATGAATTTGTTCCTCTATCAATAAAATATCTAGTGCAATATTCAGCAGAATTTTATACGTAAAAATCCTATTTTTTATCGAAAAGTTATAAAAATAAGTCCAATTTAATTTTTAATAAAATCTATAATATTAATGCTTTATAGCACTTACTTTTAGTTTTTGATTATTATTTTTTTTTTAGTATGAAAGTTATAAACGAATACATGAAACTGATAATTAGATAAGGATTCCGTTTTCCGTCTCATAAAGTTTTATAATTTCGTTTTGTTTTAACTTAGAAAATATAATAAGTAGTTTTCTGACCTGTTATACACACATGTACAATATATATTTTTTGATATGGCGAAATTTCGAAAAATGATCGAACTGAAATTTAAGAATTTATGAAAACATGTATAAATGAAAAATGGATAAGGTCCAAAAATAACATTATTTTTATACTACACGATCGAAAATTTAGTTGAAATTCTGACAGTATGGCAACATATATGTTGGTATTATTTACAATGTAGCAAGGAGGTGAACACATTTGTACAAAAATTTTATGTGTTAGAGAGCAGAAAACCGAATAGTCCTTATCCAGTTTTCATTCTTATATTTTTTAAATACACTCGTTCTTATCGATTTTTCATTCTCATGTCTTCTAGTACTAAATTGATCATAAATTTACATTTATGTTATTTGGGTATATCTATCATTCTATTATAAAAATAAGCAAACCGGAATTTCGCAGTTTAATTAACCACTTTTTTTTTAATTTACTACAATTATTTGCAGATGATCTGCAAATTCTAAAGACTTGACAGAACTGTTTTTATACTGCAGCATTTTACTAACCAGCGTAGATATTCGGGATTTTCGTGTATTAAATTTATTTTATTCGTTTTTGGTAAATCACTGCTTTACATTGAAAAAAATTATTTTGGAAAATCGAATTTATGCATTTTTCTCAGAAGTAACTAAAGATAAGCAAATGTTCAAATAAAAGTTGAAACCTCAAGAATTCGAAAAAAATTCTAAAAAAAGGTGGGGATTTTCTGACAATGTTCTTTTCATGTTTTCAAACAGCGAGGAAAAAAAATACGAATATTTCCTGGAATGCCTCACCTTTTTAATTTTTTTTTTATATTTGGTTTACGGTTGTTTCTATATCAAAAAGGCATTATATCATCAGTTTAACTGATGATTTGACTTTTTTTGAATTTAATGATTTTGAATTTTTTTGTTATCGTGAGAAATGCGAAAATTCGATTGTTTGAAAATAATTTGTTTCTATGTGAAGCAATGATTTACCAAGAACAAAACTCACGAGATATGCCATACATATTGTTAGATATTTATAAAAAAAGTAAAAATGTTAAAAAGGGGAGTTTATGATAAATGCATTAACATGGATTTTCTAAAAAAGTACCATTTTGTAATTTTTCAATTTTCATTGGATCAATTGAAAGCGCAAGAATTTCTTACTTCAAATAAAAAAAAGAAAATCCCAAATACCTAAACTCGTTCCGAAAATACTGAATTTTGGATAAACTTTCTGTCATAAAATAAAAGAAGTGGTTAAAATGAATGATAGATTAAATACCAAATCATTCTTAATAAACGATAAAACATTATCCCCAGGTTTATAAAAAAGATTCATGTCAGCGAAAATGTAGAATGTTTTCGTGACCTAAAATGGCATTTAAACGGGTTCTGTTGCTGGCCCGTGAAAAATCAATTTACGGCCCTGGCTAGAGAACCTAGCCCGTCAAGCCATTGCCCGTAATTCTGTGTAAATATAGTGCCAGCTCTCTGAAGAATCAAGCAGAACTTATAAAATAACGCTCAAATCATACGCGCTAAAAGAAATTCTCTCAGGTGACTCAAGAAATATTACAGTAGGTTTTGTCACTCAAAACCTGCCGCAATGCGTAAACTTTCTTAAATTTCCAGATTTAAAAGGCGACGCAAGACAATGTTTAGATCTATCCGAAAATGCGGTGTGCTACACAGCCCAGGAGACATATCTATATTTTAATATCTTTTTTGAGCAATGCAATTGGCTCGAGGCTTTCGTTAAATACCAAAGATTGTACAATATACACGTGTCTTGAGAAATTGCCTGACTCATTTGGTTTGTTCTATGTCCATTATCTATCGACGTCAAAATAACATTTTTCATCAGCTGGGAACGCCGGTCTAATGACGAAAGCAAGAAGAGTGGAGGGTCTTCAAGAGTGACTATCAGCCGGCGGCCGTGCACTAGCTGCATTTTCAAAATGACGACGCTCGATGGTTGCTGAATTTATAGCTATCTAGCTGACCTTTGGACGAGTAGTTAAAAAAATGTTTAAAATAATGATTTCTTGGGAAATTTAAAAAAAAATGAAAAATGCCTCTTTGTTTTGATACATTCTCTTTGTTTTTTATTTTCGAAGCGAAACACTATTCAAAAACATCAAAATTGTTTTTTGTTGTGGTTTTTGAATGTCACTCAATTATATTTCTTACAATAAAATCATTTTTAATACAACATTTTTCAGATTAGGACGAAACAAATTTTTGTATATGCCCTATTCTTCCATAATTCTTTTCGGAAAACGAACATTTTCTGAGTCCGCTTGGAAACAGGCAAACTTTAGTTAGATTTCCCTCTGTCCCTTTTGCTAGATAGGAAACTGAAACTTAACCTTTAAGATATTTAAAGAGCTTCAAAGTAAAGAATGCAGTCTTTGTTTAATTAAGCAAAAAACTTGGCGACTATGAAATTGTATTTCACTACCCTTGCTAAATTGTTCGGATATGGAATCATTTCAGATCAATCAGAATCATTCCGAAATTTGTATCCGACCCAATCCATCTTCAATCTTTCTCTATGCGTTCACCGACATCAATAAAAGCTTGCAGGGTTGCTATCCAGCAGACCGGTTTGAGCCGGTTATTGTCGGAAGCGAGTGCTGGCGAAACTCTCGACTCAGGAAAAAAGAATAGATTGAATAGAAAATATTTTGATCGAAGAATTAAAGAATGCCGATTCACGCGAATGGCGGTCTATTAGTTTGTGAAATTTTTAATCCGTCTCATATTTATTTATTTCAGTCGGTCACCGTATAGCCACCACCGATTCAGACAAATTTCGTTGACCGCCTTAGTTTATTATATTTCAGATAACTCGGCCAGTAAATTTTCAGATTAAAAAAACTTTCAATTGATTATTATGTTTCTGGGGAGATGTAAAACAATGTTTTTAATTAAATATTTCAAACTTTTTAAACTTAATAATGTGCATGTTTCAAAAATTTTATTATTATCAATAGCGCTCGAAACAAACAATAATATGACATCCCCTTATTTGATCGAGAGCCTGCATTTTTGAAGCCCCCGTAGATGGCACTGATAATAAAAAAAAACGCCGGTGAACCATTCAAGTTTCAATACAAAAGTCGGAGCCAAAAGTCAAGGCCCCTCACTGATTTTAATTGCAAATCGCTCAAAAAATATTTGAATTGTTTAATAAAATGCATCTGAAAGCTTTAAGTCTGCCGAATTCAACTATATGAGCACCTTTAACCTAAAAAAATTGTTGTCAATAGTTAGAGGACAAAATATCCCAAAAACAGGGATTTTCGGCCTCCTTTTTGAAGCGTCGACTTTCATCTGTCCCCGGAAAGCGGTCGAAGCTATGAAAACTCTGAAAAACTTTAAAGATAATGTTTGGACATTATTTAATGCAATACATTTTTCAAAATTCTGAAACAGTCAATAATTTACTTATTACGGGGATTTATTTATAAATACTTTATCTTGAAAACGAATAAAGATAGGAAATCTGCTCATGGCTCCAAATTTGCAGTTTTGTGATTTGCGTTTGTGCGTGGGTCGACACAGCAGGATAAGTGGTAGAAAAAAGTACCCTTTCGAAGATAATAGTAGTGGGTGTCAACTTGCTTCTGGAGTTACCATCGTCATTGAACGGGTACTTTTTTCTATCGCTTGTCTTGCTATGTCGGCCCAAGCGCCAAATCTGATAAAAGTCAGAAAAATTTAAAATTATATTTTAGCGTAACAATGATTTTATTATGAATTTAATTATTGCACTGTACTCGCATTACAAAAATGCACATTTGGAGCCATTAAACGACTTCCTATCCTTATTCATTCTCAAGATAATTTTTTTTATAATTTTGAAAAATGTATTGCATTAAAGAACGTCGAAAGATTATCTGTAAATTCGTTTAGATTTTTCATAACTTTGACCACTTTCCGGGAACAGATGGAAGTCGACGCTTTAAAAAGTAGGCTGAAAATCCCTGTTTTTTTGGGATATTTTGCCCTCTAACTATTGACAACATTTTTTCAAGATAAAATTGATCATATAATTGAATTCGGAAGACTTTAAGCTTTCAGATGCTTTTTATTAAATAATTCAGAGATTTTTTTGAACGAGCTGCAATAAAAAAAAGTAAGGTGTCTCGAATTTTGGCCCCGACTTAATTGTTTTTTTAAAGGATTGAAAAAAATTGAATTTTTTTTTATTTAAATGTAATTTTCTTTGAATTTTTATAAAAAATCCAACTAAAGTGAAACCCTTCAATAGCCCTCCCTTCTATAGCCATTCCAAAGATTGAGGCCGCGCCGTAGGTAGGTATAACAGGATAGCACAATTTCATTATTTTGTTGAAAATTAATTCTTTAAACTGAAAATTTAACTATTTCATTTATGGTAGATAATTTATATTTTAAATTAAAAAATGATTCTTTGTGGCAGAGTTTACCACATTGTGGTATTGTGGAATTATGGTGATAGACAATTCAAGTATTTTGTCGAAAATTCATGTATTTTGCTGAAAATTTGTATTTTTTTTGTCGCATTTAACTGTTTTTTTATATTAAATGAAAATATTTTCTGGCTTAAATATCAGTTATTACATGTATCGTTGATAATTAATATTTTTTGGTGACTATTTGATGGAAATTGAACTTTTTTGTTGAAAAATTGGTATCCTCACCCGGGGTTATTTTGATTTCCCGGGGCGATTATGACTAATATCTGAAGAATAGCATATTATTCGTTGCTGTTTCACAAATTCTCATTGACTTCTCATTGCAATGACTACTGAACGTGTAATTTCCCCGTCATTGAACTACCTTAGCCAAAAAAGAAAATCTATAATAAGAATAAAGTGAAGCTGTTTAAATGTTGATTGAACAAAACTTATTACTAATAAAAAGTGCCTGAAAATCCCTATCGAGAAACTGTACAGAACAAAACTCTTGTTAATCCTGTTAGAAGCGTTTAAAATCGCCGAAATAGGCTATATCCACGAAAATCCCTAAATTTTAATCCCCTTATCCCCTCGATAAATAGTTCGTCACACACAAGTCGGTTGCAACTTTTCTATCTTTACTGCGACACCGCACAGTCACAGCACCGGAACTTGTGAGTTCGTATATTCTCGACATCTTGGATGAGAAA
>NC_046665.1:43934891-43936776 GCF_010883055.1 Belonocnema kinseyi
ATAGCTAATTCTTCAATCTTAATTTCTGTCACTATTCTTTAATAACCTTTTATAAAATTTAGAGGAACTTAGCATAAACGACACAAACGACACAAAACGACATAAACGACACAAGCCACATAAAAAAATAATGAGACAAAAGGTGTTCAACCAAAAAAGAACTACAAATTTGTTTGGAATACTTGTTTGATAGGATGCGTGGTTTCAGATTTCAAAAATAATAAAATCTATAATGTTGTAAAACTTAAAAACTAGAATTATGTACAATTATACTGGCCAAACAGCGTTCAAATTGAAAAAGAGCATTTTCAAATTCAAATTTCACACCAATCACACATGCGCATAAGCATGCGCAGAGTCTCATTACGGGCCACATGTATTTTATAAAAGATCCGATATATCCTGTAATTTCGACCACCAAACGTTCAGAAATTACTACCAAACACCAACAAACGAGCATCAAACGTGCTAACGGAAGTTGATGCACCAATTTTGAAAACTCGACAACTTTTTTTATTTTGACCACCAAACGTTCACGGTCGACTACCAAACACCACCAAACGACCACCAAACGATAACAAAAAGAATTTTTTGAAAATATTAAAAAGTGCTGTGTCACCGTGAAGTTGGCACCCCAAATTTGAAAAATTAATAACTTTTTCAATTTTGACCACCAAACCTTCAAAGTTGACCACCAAGCACCGCCAACATATCACCAAACGATTCCATATAAAAAAATCTGATATTTTAGAGTTGGGGTGCCACCTTCACGGGCTTGAATGAAACG
Source organism: Belonocnema kinseyi (assembly GCF_010883055.1). Taxonomy (NCBI): domain Eukaryota; kingdom Metazoa; phylum Arthropoda; class Insecta; order Hymenoptera; family Cynipidae; genus Belonocnema; species Belonocnema kinseyi. The sequence continues at coordinate 43,935,679 of NC_046665.1, forward strand.
GTACCGCAAACAATGGGACAACACAATCAGTTTAATTGTGTTTCGTGAGGTTAGGTTAGGTTAGGTTAAATTTATTTCTAGGTTAGGCTCGAGTTGACCCATTCGATGTAGCACACATTTGCTACTGGGAAAATATGCTTCCAGAGCTTTACGTGTAGTTCAAACGGGGCCCGTTTTTTTCTTGACTGACGACCGCTGGTCCCTTTCTTCGACCCGTGGCCAGGTGCTATCCAAGCATTCAGAACCAGGGGTTGAAGAATGGCACCAGCGATCCGCAGTAAAACAAAAAAGCCCCCCCCCCCCGCCACTTGTTTTCCAACAAAAAAAAATGTCTAAAAATATCGCCATTTTCACAAAAAATAAGACGAACACATCCTTCCGGGTAATTGAAAATAAATACAGAGCCTATCCATTACAGTTTGCAGTTTGAATCGCTTTATATCTGTATTGGAAATGAAGATAATATAGTTGTACATTTTTGTACTTTTAAGCAATAATTTTTATTATTTTTAAAATTTTTCAACTGCAACTGGTTCACAACAGTTTTCCTCATATTCATGAATTTTTTCAAATTTTTCCCATCGTCCCTTGTATAAAAAATAATGCTCTAAACTTGACTGTTCTTAAATCTACTCGAAAATCCGTACTTTTTTTTTACATTTTTCAGTCTGCTAAGCACATAACATTTTTTTTACATAAAAGTCTTCAAGCTCATTAACGTAAAACACTTTGAGCTTTTAAATGACTGTTCTTTTGTTGCGCTAGCATTTTTTTTGTGTGACTTGTTAGGCTTCAAAGGCAGATGCCTATAAGTTTTCTCGCCGATAGTAGGGTTTTCACTACTTTTTGCAGCTAGGGAAAAACTGAGATGTGTAGGAGAAATTTTGAGGCCAGATTTGGATTCAGTGGCTCATAATCCATAAGGGTAGCCTAGTCACTTGTCTCGTGCAGACAAATTTTTTATATTCGGTTGAAAATGCAATCATTTCGTTGAAAATAAAACTATTTTTGGTTGAATTTTAAGCGTAAAAACGCAGAATAAACGTGAAACTCTTGTTTAGCCAACGGCTACGTTACTTTCATGTGTTGGCGGGAGGG
>NC_046665.1:43936786-43939230 GCF_010883055.1 Belonocnema kinseyi
GGGGGGGGGGGTAAAGAAAAGACTCTGGTCATCATTGAGGGGCGACGGGGAGTTTAGAAAAATGGTAACATAGTTTATGTCTTGGAGGAACGCTTAGGTTTTTCTACATTTTGTGCCTTTCATATAGGATTTGAGCATTTAGACATGTAGGGGAAAATATATTCAGTGAATTCATGATGGCTGACAAAAGGAAGGGCATTTCTGACCATAGGGTTTCCTGTCGCCCCTGTCACTACTGCACCGGCCGGCCGGCCGGTGTATCTTTCAAAAACTTTCTGAGAATGCAGGTCGTCAGAGCTACGAGTGTTTTGTAATTTTACTGGGGCCAAAAGTGGCACTGGCAACCCCATATATATTTCTCTTCTCTTATATCGAGAAAGTGGAACGGTTATGGGATCAAATGGAATATGTTTGGAAAACATGAGTACACACTTTCACAGTCTTTGCTAACGGTTTACTTGCTAGTACTGTCAGAAAGAATTGCGCAACATCCACAGAAATAAATCTAGGATAGGCTATGAGGCTAGCTGAGAAGTGGGAATGCATCGACCGTCACCTTCTGCATTCCCCCCTTCCCCACCAGCCCCCTTTGACAACCAAGCCCTTTTCCGGCCAATCACATCCCCTTCTCTTTTTCATTCCCTCCGGCTCCTCTTTGACCATGACAAAATCTATGGCGTAGCCACTATTATTGACTATACTCTCTGCATATCTACTCTTAAATAACCGCATGTTTCCAGGGCACCATAAGGCATAAGGTAGAAGCAATAACCTACTCTAACTGCTTCATCGAATCATCGTAGTAATTCTCGTTCACTAACTTCACTAACGAAAATGTATTATATCATTTTCGATCGTGGATTTTAAATTTTGGAATAGCAATCTACAGATATTACGCCGTAAATTCTAGACATTCAGTTTTATAATCCAGGATTTTTAAAATTAACATCCAGAGCTGTCCCAAACTTTTAAATCCAAAACCATAAACGGGACAATCAATTTTTCTAAGACTCACTTCTATTCACATTATTCATTTTTTTGGTTGAACAAGAATCGAACCTTTGAGAACGACAAAAGAACCGAGCGCTAGAGAACGACACAGGGTATATATCTGGTTCTAATGAGCCGTCTTATCAACTTTTTCTTTAAAAATTAATATCTATATTGTTAAAAAATTAATCTTTTTTTTTCTTTGTTCAAAAAGTAATATATTTCGATTTCAAAGTTAAAATCTAAGAGCAGCGATTCCCAAACTTTTTTTGCAGATTTCAGAGAGGGGCAGGGGCCCCACCCTACAATTTTTCACAATACTGAACCCAAGTGAGACACTGGACACTAGTCGTTCATGTTCGGTTGCTTGCTTCGCTGACCTTTTCGTTGTTAGAGAATTAGATCCGGTTGAGAAAAATGAAAAGTTGGTTAAATATTAATCAATAGAATTTTAATAAGTTCCGTTAGATTTGGTAGATTATCAAATAAACGTTAAAAAAAGGTAGAAGAAGATCGGATAATAACTTCAAGAGTTGTCGCACTTTTGTTGCATTCACAAGATTTGTAAATATTTCATTTATTAGTTCGGATATTAACCGACTTTCAAAAACTTTGTTTTCATTTTCTTTAAATTATATTACAAAATTCATTCAGCCAATTAAAATTTAATTGAGCTAAATCTTTATAATTTCAGTTATTGCAAGTTCATAACAATGAAAGGGTCATTCGTGGTACGTACACGAAAGTCGAGGAAAGTAGCCTTCTGGTCGCAGCGGCAAGCCTGCCTCGGAACCTGCCTAGCTGCCCGGCCCGAGTGGCATCCCCCTGCCGGCGGCAGCCTCATCGGCCGGCGGCACTAGTTTGGGAATCGCTGTACTAGAACCCAAGGGGGATACTTGACTGTGGGTCATGCGGAAGGTTGCATGCTTCACGCGAGAGAATTAGAACCGGTTGAGAAAAATTAAAATGTGTTAAAATGTTAAAAAATTAAATTTTAATTAGTTGAATCAATTTCCTAATCTGATTTTAAGCAAATGAAAAGAAAGTTTATGAAAATCGGTTAATATCTTCAATGCCAGTTGACAGTTCTTGTAATTTTGCATGTACTAAAACTAAAATTTTGATTACTCGAAATGTTAACCGATTTTCATCAACTTTTTATTTCATTTTCTTAAAATTAAATCGGGAAAATGATTCAGATAATTAGAATTGAATTGAGCCATGTTTTTAGGATTTTATTTATTGAAACAGCCATAAATCTCATGACAATGAAAGGGTCCTCATAGTGGGGGGGCTGCCAAGGTGCTGGGCCCGGGTTGGCTTCCCCCGACCGCGGTCGGGCCGCCGACCGTCGGCACTAGTTTGGGAATTGCTGCCCCAGAGGATTCGTTACGTTTGAGTTTCGTCACGTTAAGTCAATTTCATATTTTCGTCTAAATCAGCGATTCCCAAAC
>NC_046665.1:43939330-43944833 GCF_010883055.1 Belonocnema kinseyi
AATTTTTCAGAAGTTTTCTTCTATGTAATATTTTTAGGACATGCAGTTTCAAAATTTCGTGTCCTTAATAAATATTTATCTGAAATCCGTTATTTTTTTTCTGCGGCAATATAAATATTGGTTCTAAAAAGTTTGTGTAAGTGTATGTCTGAAAAAGTTCATATATTATATATTCTGTTTAAGACTTAAAAATCTTTTTTGAGTGCTATAATCCATTGAAAAAATATATATTTCATTCTTGAAGGATAAAAACTTATTAGCTTCTCATTGCAAATATTTTCGCTGCAGAATAGAGAAATCCAGATAACTCTATATGAAACTACTATCAGAAAGCGTTTAAACAATTCTTAATTTTTTTCAAATTGATACTGAATTATGGTTCTGTTACAGTTTCCTTTTTAAGTATTGTTTGCTTTAGTTTACAGTAAAGGAATTTATTTCAATGTACATTGCCTTAATGAATTTTCCGGACCAGGACTTTGAGTCAATTTCCAAAGATTACCTTGTAATTGAAAGTCGAAAAACTTAAAATATAAAATGATAAGAGAGTTCATATTTCAAAAATAATAAACCTATAATGTTCGAAAACTTGAAAACTACAATTATGTACAATTATACTTGCCAAACAGCGTTCACATTGAAAAAGAGCATTTTCAAATTCAAATTTCGCACCAAACACATGCGCATAAGCATGCGCAGAGACCCATCACGGGCCACATGTATTTCCTAAAAGATCCGATATATCCTGTAATTTCGACCACCAAACGTTCAGAAATCACTACTAAACACCAACAAACGACCACCAAACGATGTCATAAGGAATTAAAAAAGAAAATTGAAGTGGGGTGCTAACGGAAGTTGACGCACCAATTTTGAAAACTCGATAACTTTTTTTATTTTGACCACCAAACGTTCACGGTCGACTACCAAACACCACCAAACGACCACCAAACGATACCAAAAAGAATTTTTTGAAAATATTGAAAAGTGCTGTGCCACCGTGAAGTTGGCACCCCAAATTTGAAAAATCAATAACTTTCAATTTTGACCACCAAACCTTCAAAGTTGACCACCAAACACCACCAAACAACCACCAAACGATTCCATATAAAAAATGTGATATTTTAGAGTTGGGGTGCCAACTTCACGGGCTTGTTTCATTCAGCTCGGCTTAACCTACATAGAGGTTTAACCTATCCTAACCTAACAAAACCTGACCTAACCTAACCTAGCCGAATGAAATTCAACCACACGTGTAGCTATGTAAGCGTACGGTTCTCAGTCTTAAATGTGTGCTATATTTAATAGGTTAACTCGATCTTAACCTACAAATGAATTTAACTTAACAGAACATAACGAAATTTTGCTTAACGCAACACAACTTAACTTAAGTGTTCCCGTTGTAACACAATAAAATTCATTTCATTGTATTACAGGTGGTTAAAAATTTAGACGAATATTACTCATTTGAAGAAACTTAGAACTACAAGTAGAATTGACCCCATTTCAATTAACCTGACAATGTTTGTATCAAATAAAATGTAGAACTGTAACTTAAACATGCAAATGAATAAGAGTTTTATTTAAAAAATTTGTCTCTCTGCTTTTCCTAGACTTAAGGTATATATTTATACTATCTTTCGTGTTTACATTTTATCTTGCTTTTTATCGTAATTGAATTGATTTATAGACCTACTTCAGTCTATTTTCTGCCTGGTATAACGTGTCCTTTTTTCTTCGAAGGAACTATGCAAAGGGTTACGCTTACGTTTAAGACCTACATTCGTTTCCCTTTTCAACATCCAGCAAAAATCAGCCATCATGACCTCGTCTCATCTACCCTGATATCGTTGTTCCATCACTTTTATGTTTTGATGAAAACGTTCCCCTTGTTCTTCGCTGAAATCACCAACATTTTCTGGAAACTCATCCCGATGGGAATCGAGAAAGTAAAGTTTTAAATTCATCAAGCAGCCTAACTTTTCGTAGTTTCTTATCATTTTCTCAACAATATTCTCGTAGTCTGAAATTTTTTTGTTACCGAGAAAATTTGCGTTTACTGCTTTAAAACTTCCCCAAGCGTCCATTTCAATTTTCGTCATGTGGCTCACGAAATTAGTATCTCTTGTCAATATTCGAATCTGTGGTCCATCAAAGACTCCTTCTTTCAATTTAGCGTCTGAAACATTTGGAAATTTAAGGGATATATACTTATAGCATTGTCCATCTTTGTCTAACGCCCTGACAAATTGCTTCATGAGCCCAAGCTTTATCAGTGCAGTACACTAAAGACGTCTCTTCGTCTTTAACGAAAAACTTTCTGAATTCTTTGTCCCTGTCGCGATAGAATGAGACTTTTCACTTCCTCGTCGATTGATTTTCGCAAACTGCTCACTTCATATTTACTGCAAATATAACAGAATGAATCTGAGCTATTCTTGCAGGCATGCTATTGAGAAATGCTCGCGGTTTTTTTCCTTGTAGCATGAGACTCTACATCAACCAAGTGATCCATTGATGAAGAGCTATGGTTGCATGATGATGACGTCGGAGAGCCCGCTTTCCCACCCTGACCAGACGCCGATACTGGGAGTTTTCCCTACATCGTAATACACTTTTTACCTGTGTCTGCCATGACGGCATGAACGCCGTTTACCCAGGGACTCAGCCAATGTGGATCCGTTGCCCACCGTCACCATGTGGAGGTGCCCTGGTTACAGACAGGCGAATAATGCTAGCAACAAGCGGTTACGAAACTCCAGACATTTACTGCTATTAATGTCAAAATATGAAAGTACGCAAGAACAGGGTTGCCAGCGTAATCGGTTAGGTTAGGTCAGGTTTTGTTAGGTTAAAATAGGTTAAACCTCTATGTAGGTTAAGCCAAAGCTGAATGAAACGGTACCGCAAACACAACGGGACAACACAATCAGTTAAATTGTGTTTCGTGAGGTTAGGTTAGGTTAGGCTAGGTTAGATTTATTTCTAGGTTAGACTCGAGTTGACCCATTCGATGTAGCACACATTTGCTACTGGGAAAATATGCTTCCAGAGCTTTACGCGTAGTTCAATAAATTTCTGTTAATTCAGGTTAGGTGAGGTCAGGTTCTGTTGGGTAAAGTTATGTTAAATAAATTGATACCAGGCAAGGGTTGATCCTTTACAGTTGTCGACATGTTTTTGAAGTGAAAATTTGCATCACTGGCATTATTTTGAAATTTATTTGCCTCAGTGCATGATTTTTCGTCATTTTTTGAGGTTATGGCTCAACTATGACATGATGGGTGATTTTTGATACCGAATTTGAATTCAGCGCCCCAAAATCCATAGGAATACGTGTGTCTTGTTACCAGATCCGCACACTTTTTTTTTGTGTGGCTGTGTTATTATTTTTCAAGCCAACAGTTGCATTCTTAATAAAAGAAGATGCTACTTTTCCCAGAACATAGATGAATTTTTAACAAAAAGGTAAAATTTTTGATCTAACAAGCTAGAATTATAACGAAATAATTAAATTTTCAACTACCGAAGATAAACTTTCTACCTCAAATAGAATAGTGAAATTTTCAGCTAAAATAATTAATTTTTGACGAAAACAAAAATAAATTTTTAACATAGTAACATTTTTAACATTTTAACATTATGTTTAACATTTTAAATCAAAGAAATGAATGATCAAACAAGAAATAAGGTTTCAACAAAGTAGTTCAACTTTTAACCAAGTAGCTGAATTATTGACTGAAAAAGATTACTTTTTTAATTAAATAGTTGCATTTTCATCAAAATATTCAATTTTCAATTAGTAGGTAGTAGAATTTTTAACCAAACGAGATTATTTCCGAACCAAAAATATAATAGTAAACTTTTCAAACTCAAATAATAAACTTTTAAGTACAAAAATAAATTCCTTTTTTAAAAAAAGGGTGAATGGGAGAGAGTACCGGTACAGTGTATCTTTTGCAGAATTTGCAAACTTTGTTAAAATTGATCATCAGTTAACCTACTAAGCGTAATCTAAGTTCGTAATGTTACTTTCTCTGCCCCCCCCCCCTTCATCCCTGTTAACGACCATAGTTTTTGTCGCGATTCCTTCCCCCCTCAAATTTGTAACGTTATTTGTGGACGACCCCTAAGTAAAGGATCATTAGGCAAAATTTAATTTAAAAAAATTTGATTATTATCTATTGTAAGGCCATCTTTTACTTGATCAATGAGCAATTATTAAATGTTTATGATGATTGAAAATGCCGTAACTCGCTGCGTCCCGCATCGATTGTTTCGCACTTAGACATCTTACGGTCTCATCTATCGAGCTAACGAGGTGTCGTTTAAGCCGTCTAATGTCTTTTGGCCTTGGCATTGACTATTGTTCGCTAAATCAGACTGCTTTGTCGACCCAAGAAATGATAATGGAAACTTGAGCCAAAAGGCTATTCATTTTTGCAATCACTTCATGCATATTTATACGACTGCAATAAGTACAATAATGACGAAACGTCTAGAGTCTATTATAGGTAGACTCGATTTCCCAATGGGATCTACATTTCTCTGATGAAAAAAATCGATATGAATAATTTCAAAATATAGGGTAGCTCTGGTTTTTAAAAAAGTTTATTTGATTTGGTGAGACACCCCCAAAAAAGCTTACATATGGTAAGAAACAAGCTGATTTTTTTTTATTTGTTGAAAACGGAAAAACAAGGCCCCCAAGGCTGTTTAACCATCCTCAAATGTAGAAAAATGTTATTTTCTCATATTGATATTTGATGAAAGAGCTAATAAAAATTTCAAACACTGCCAAATTCAATGTTACACAGGGACCGTTGAAAACCCACGTCATGCTGCAAGGGGTGAGGGGGACAGTTTGCGACGATTTGTCACGTATGGGGGTGGGGAGGGGAGGGGGGTAACGTAGATAGCTGTATGGTGGTTTTCAGCCTTTGCGTATAGTTTTTTTTAAAGAGCTTTTAAGAATGTCTTTCTTTTGCTGGTGTGAAAAGTTGCATAGGCATCAGGAATATGTCCATTTGTGCCCCTTTTGCATGCGCCAATATGTTTCTCGCACATTCTGCTGGTTTTAAGTACTTTGCACATCATTTAGAAGCATGGAAGTCCTTACTTTCGAGATGGGTGTTTTGTAAAAACAAAGTTAACGATCACTTCAAAAGTAGAAGTACCAATCTTTTTTTACTGTAATCTTTTTCAAATGCATTACGCATTTCACTGTTCATTAGATTAGACTGTTTTTTATATGCCATTATGTGAATAATATTTGTGATTATTTTATTTGAAATTGGTGTTCAATCTGATACATCAGATTTTCTTGTATGTATAATTTTATGCGTCACGATATCTTATAATATTAAACAAATATATATTTTTGTATTTTATGGTGTCGAGTAAAAATGAATACATACACATTACACATAATATGGAAAATTTAATACAATTTTGATGTCTTAATAATTTACGCAGATTTGGTAAGCACGATATTTTTTAATTA